>NW_026716700.1:0-17148 GCF_029784015.1 Lycium ferocissimum
AATTTATAAACTTAGAAAAAATTAAGCTATAAATAACTTAAGTTATAATATATAAGTTATAAGTATATGTGGTATACTTAAATATAATATATATATATATATATATATATATATATATATATATATATATATATATATATATATATATATATATATATATATTATAAAACCTAAGTATATTGATATATATAAATATATTCTTACTATATTTTTGGTATATATAGTATAACTTAATCATATAACTTAATATATATATATACACACACACACACACGCGCGCGTATATCTTTAGATTGTTGATTATTATATTTGTTAGCGCATTAGTCGAATATATAAACTTTACTTAAACTTATATATATATATATATATATATATATATATATATATATATATATATATATATATATATATATATATATACTATACAAAAAACAAAAACAAAAACAAAAAAAAAAGAGATTTTTGACACATTTAACGGGACAGTTCGGTTTTGCTTTCGCGCAGAACTTAACCTATTCGCCGGAGACCTATGGGTAATGCAGTTTTCTTTAACCAAGTCAGTTTGTTAACTGGTTCGATCCAATCTGTTCAAATCGGTTAACATGTTTATTTGACCTGTATATTCAATACTAGGAGACGATTGATAGAGACTATTCACGACTAAATGAGATGGTTGATAGAGACATGGGGGTTAATTTTCAACACAGAATACTAGCTACTAATTTTCAACACGGAAGCATGGTATTCCCGGCCCCATCTCATTCGTTAATCGAAGACTACTAGACTTGGACTTTTGGTCCTACGAAGATGGGACAAATGAAAGCATTTCAAGTCAGTCTTATGTGTGCAGGAAGAACTTGGGGGCAGGAATTCTTGGCCCATTAAGCATCAGATCAACACTTCTATTTCTGAATCTTCTCAAGCAATTAGCAAAACAAAAGAATCAAGTACAATTTTTATCCCCCATATGCAAGATATTAGCAACAAAAAGGAAACTATACAAGTTACAGTTTAAAAATTATAGATATCTCTGTATCATCAATTGTATCATGCAGCATTATCCAATTACTCCCACGTTGGACTTTTCCACACAAATGAATATTGGTTATGATTCCCTCGTATCCTAAATATCTCCAAAACAATGGAATTTGTGGACTATGAGTCTCCCACTACCTTGTTTGCTAGTTGGAAATTATGGGGAGAAAATTGAAGACCCCACTGGATGACTGATAGGTAAACGCCAAAGACTTCCTTAGAACTTTTCTCACAAATAATGAAATTTGAAGGACAAGCCTTTGAAAGGTACTCTTTGCTGTGTTTTAATTTTTTTGCACACCCAAAAATGATGTTGGATAGTCTTAATCTTAATAGTATTCTCCTTAAACGTCTCTCTTAGAAAACACTATAAAACCAAATTGGACAGTAAGGTAGAGCCATCTTTTTTTTTTTTCTTGGATTGTCCTTCATTTGGGGTGGTCTTTAATTTTGTGCGCTGGAGAATTGATAAATCTTTTAAGTTTTTGTCGCTTTATCTATCTTGCAGAGGTTATGGATTGAGCCCATTTCGATTAAAAAAAAAAAAATCGCAAGAACGAATTTTTAAAATCTACCCATGCTGAGGGTTGAATTTGGGCATAGGGTAAAAGTTAAGGCCAAGCGATTTGGGAACAAATTAAAGACCACCCCTCAAATGATCCCTAGAGCCATCAATATGGCCTTGGCCCGATGGGCCGGCTCAGCAACTCGTGATTTGATGGAGTTACGCTAAAATTTTGGGAGCTCGTTAAAATGCGGGTTGGTCTTTAATTTTTTCCCCCTGATTCCCCTCTTTAATTTTTCTTTTCTTCTACATCTCATTTAATGAAAATTTGTGGGCTAAAGTACCCTTTTCGCACTAAAGATTATGGGTTTGATCCCCAGTAAAGTCGAAAATAATAATAATTTCGCAAGGCATAGGTTTCTATGAAATTATTCTCGAACGAGAGTTATATAGAATCTATGCTTTTGTCACGCAAGGTTCGTGGAAATAAAGTTTTATCTTAATTTTACTGGCAACTAACTATAGGCATAGATTCTATGTAGTTTCATATAAACCTTTGCGTATCGGGATATTTTTTATGTAACTACGCAAGCGAATAGGCATAGTTTCATATGAACTTATGCCTTGCAATTTCTTTTTGAATGAGCGGGGGCTCGAACCCGGAACCTTCGGGGTATTTTCGATCGCCTTTTTAAGCGAAGGACAAAATTAAGACCCGGCAATTTGAGGGCAAAACTTAAGCTTAGCGCCTTTGAAGGAAAATCGTGCAAATTGCCCAAAATTTTTAGCCCGGCTCAAGTAAGCCTGCGGCCAGTGAGACTTGAGCGAGGTTGGGTTGGGCCAAATAAAAAGTATTTAATAAAGGGCGACTTAATAATACTAGTTAATACTCTAAATTACAAAACATAGGGATACTTTTCCTTATTTACAAAATATAAGTATAAAATTACAAAATATATCATTTAAAATTTAAATACATAGCCCTTTACATTTATAAAATGGCTATATAAATAACAATTTCTAAAGTTCTAAATTCTGGAATAAATACTTCTCTAATAATCTTCACGCCACAAATCTGGTTTTGATTATGTTGTTAACATATTCTTGGAATAATTTAATTGTGGTTTGAGATTTAATTCGCGAAAACTGCGGCGAGGTTGTCATTGTAAACCGGTAGTAAAGATTTGGGGGTGAGATTAAGAAATTTAAAACGGATTGTGTTTTTTTTAAGTTGGCAGAGGTGATTTCGAGTTGTAGGCTTGACGGTATTGTGATTGAATTAGGCAGCCCGAGGCATCATGATGGATATGGTTCAGAATATGGCTAGAAGCATTCAAATTCAGCTTGATCAAATGTTATTTATGGAACCAACAAAAACTTAGTACATTAGATGACGATTAAATGCTGGGATTTAAGATGGCTTCCCTCATTTTTTTCTTGTCAGCAAGAATCCATTGTTGATTTTATGCCTCCTTTTTCTGATCTACTTTCTCTCTCTATACATTTAACTAGAAGAAAATTTTGTATTAATATCGTATGAAAGTTGTATACAATGTTGTTGTAGTTGTATCAAAATCCGAATTTTGAAGCGAATTTAAAATTATATTAAATTTTAAAAAATTTGTGTACAATGTTGTAGTAGTTATATTAAATTTTTAAAAACCTAATATGAACTTTATACAAATTTATACAGTTCTATACATATTTCGTACCTTTTTTAGATAGTTTTCATACACGAAAAATGTGAGAATTCTAAACCTTAAACGAGATATACATATTTTATACCAAAATACACTATATTTTGAGCAAAATTTTTAAGTCTTGAGTGAGATGCACACATTTCATACAGTTTTCATACACAAAACTTAAGCCTTGAGCGAAAATTTTCATATATGTTTTGTGAGAAATTTATTGATACGTTTTGAAAACTGAAAAGTATCGTCATATTTTATAAATATACCCTACTCTTATGTATATATACCTCATTCTCCCTTTAATAAATAAAAAGGTATTAGAGTACTAAAAATAACAAGAAGAGTCAAAGTCTACATAACCCATCATATATTCCTATTGCAAAGCTTAAAAACCAAAGTTTTAAAATTTAAATACAAAGTTATATTTATAATATATATAAATAAAAATTTCTAAGTTCTAAATTATAATAAGCATTACTAATAATTGGAAGCATTGGATAATTAGTACTTAACAAATATTCTTGGAATAATTTAATTGTGGTTTGAAATTTGATTGGCAAAACTATGTATTGTCTTGTAAATGTTTATGTTGGCATTTTACTTAAGAGTTTAAATTTAAAAACATTTTTAAAAGATTTTTTTTTAAAGGTTTTGTTATTATTTTGTTATATTGGGCTAACTATTCTAAGGCTCGTGAAGTAACATTTTAATCCTTGCTAGCTTGTCAAAAAAAAGCTTGCGCACAAATTGCACGGTTTGGCCTTCTAACAGCCGGTCTTTAGTTTTTCGGCCTTCAAATGGGGCCGGTCTTTAATTCATTTTGGCCTTGTTTATCATTTTTTCTTGTCCTATGTTTACCCGCGTAGGTCGATTTTTTTAATTATTTATGAATATCGTAAATCCTTTTGTAATTTTTGGATTTGCCGCAATCCTTCAACATGTATTTGCTTAAAGTTATTGATTATGTATTTTGTACTTGTTATTAATAAAATTACCTTATTTTTAAGGCTTAAGTTGATAGATAGCCCCTAATGAATTTTATCGTTTTACCTTTGTTTGGATGATTGTTATGGGTACTTGTTAAATTGATCCTATTGGGTACCTTTGCCTATGTGGCGCCTATATAGGACCAAATCAATTGATTTCTTCACTTTTTTCTTGGGCGCGTGACGGCCCTTTCTATCCTTAAATTTATTTATTTTTAATTAAAAATAAATTTAATAAATAAATTAATCAAACTCAAGCCCGTTGACCCCACCCCACAACATTATAATACAATCGTCACAACCCCTCCCCTTTTCTCCAAGTTCTCTTCAATGATTTGAATTGTTAATCTTTTTATTTTTTTTTTTTCTCTGAATATATATCATTATAACAATTCATTTCTTTTAATTATTTATATAAAATTAATTTGTGAATTGGATCTATTTCTTACCATCATTTTTTTTGTCCTTTTTAGATCTGAAAAGTAACATTATCATCTTGTTCACCGGAAAAAATGGAGATTTATCATTACTATGACTCTTTTTTTCATCTCACCTTTCATTAAAGGTTGTGGATCTTATAAAGACATATGATAGATTCTAAATAAGAAGAAAAAAAAGCAAATAAATTATTGGTGGGGTGGGGGACGGCGGTTGGCGTGGTGGTGCGGCGAGCTGGTTGCGGTTCGAACAGGGGGGGGGGGCGGCGAAGGGGATTCAAAAGTGGGGTGGTTGTATAATTTATTTTTTAATTATTATGATGGACCCCACCGCCACGTATCATGTTTTCATTTGACAAAGTTGCCATGTCATGGAGATCATAATACACTCTCACAAGATATAATTTTACATAATTCAAAAATTCCCAATAGGATCAATTTAGAATGGTTTAAGTTAATATAATTTATCTCGGTTTAGGTAGCCCAAGAAAAATGTGGCAAAATTTAGGGGGCTATTTATGACTCTTTCATGGATAAAAATGTGTTCACGAAAGGCAGAATGTTCCCTAGATGATTCATGGGCACTACTTATCATTTTAATGTTTAAAGTCAATTTATTAATGCATATCGTCCACTTTAGGATTGACTTACTTGGTATTCCATTGTTTTTGCTCCCTATTTTTTTTTTTCTTAATCATTTTTGCTCCTATCGAAAAGGCCAAATTTGTGTTTTATCATAAACCGTCACTAAAGAGATAAGAAAAAGGCCCCCTTTTTTCATTAATAAAATAAAGTAGGAATCGGACCCCTCTATTTATGCATTTTTGGTTAAGCATAAAATTTTTTTGGAAGTTTCTTCGTTATCTAGTTTTAATAATGACAATTCCGTTAGGCACGGACAAAATACTAAGCATGAAATTTTGGAACTTTATCATATTTTTTTCCCTTATTCGATTTTAGTAATGGCAATTGGTTTTAGTAATTTTTCCCCGAAAAAAAACGGGGTAAAAATGTAGACAACAAATCTTGACACAGCAGTAGTACAGTTGCATATTATCCACATTAGTGTGGATAATATGCAAAACCGCTGTGTCAAGATTTGTTGTCTACATTTTTACCCCCGTTACTTTTTTGGGAAAATTACTAAAACCAATTGCCATTACTAATGTGGACCAAATGGATTCATCGGGGACAAATACGGAGAATTCACTGCTTTTATGAAGACTTATGCAATTGAATTTTCAACAGATCAAATATACGACGGAAGGGAGCAACATTTTGAAGAGTTTGCCCTATTCGGCAAAAGTAGTAAGTGTAAATTAATGGGAAGTTTTGCATATAGGCATAACTTTATATTCCAAAGTTAGTTAAGTCGGGCCTTAAAGCCTAACTTTAAATTCAGAAGTTAGTCAAGTTATACCTTAAAACATTACTTTAGATTCCAAAGTTAGTCAAGTTAGGTCTTAATGTAGACCTTTAGATTTCAAAGTTAGCCACAACATGGAGAATTCACCTGCCTATGAAGACTTATGCAGTTGAATTTTCAATATCAAATATACGGCGGGAGAGGATCTTGTTTTGAAATGATTTGCCCAATTCGGCAAAAGCCTAAGTGTAAATTAATGGGAAGTTTTGCATATAGACATAATTTTATATTCCAAAGTTAGTTAAGTCGGGCCTTAAAGCCTAACTTTAAATTCAGAAGTTAGTCAAGTTATACCTTAAAACATTACTTTAGATTCCAAAGTTAGTCAAGTTAGGTCTTAATGTATAACTTTAGATTTCAAAGTTAGCCAAGTTAAAGCAAGCCTAACTTTAGATTCTGAAATTAGTCAAGTCAGGCGCATAACTTTAGATTTCAAAGTTAGTCAAGTTATACCTTAAAACATAAATTTAGATTACAAGGTTAGTCAAGTTAAGCCTTAAGGCCTAACTTTAGATTTCAAATTTTTTCAAGTTAGGCCTTAAGACCTAACTTTATATTAAAATTATTGTCATCGGGCTGCTTGATGCATAACTTTAGATTCTAAAGTTTCGAAGTCGAACCTTAAACTTTTTTTTTTTTTTAAGAATAGGCCTTAAGGTCTAACTTTATATTCCGAAATTAGTCAATTTAGACCTTAAAGCATAACTTTAGATTTCCAAGTTAGTCAAGTCAGGCCTTAAGGCATAACTTTAGATTCCGAAGTTAGTCAAGTCAGGCCTTAAGGTCTAACTTTATATTCTGAGGTTAGTTAAGTCAGGCTTTAAGGCATAACTTTAGATTCCAAAATTAGTCAAGTTAGGCCTCAAGGCATAACTTTATATTCCGAAGTTAGTCAAGTCAGGTCCTAAGACATAACTTTATATTTCCAAGTTAGTCAAATAAGGCCTTAAGGCCTAACTTTATATTATAAAGTTAGTGGTCTTAAGGCCTAACTTTATATTCTAAACGGAAAAGGGCCAAAATTACCCCTGAACTTTAGGAAATAGTTTATCCATACCGCGTTATTCTTTAGGGCCAATTATACTCTTCTTGTCTTTAAACTATGGGTTCAATTATACCCTTACGTCTAACAGCTGCCACGTGACATTATCTCAGCCCTTCAAAATTGTTTTCTCCTCAAATAATTTTTTACGCACTAAAATAATCCAAACCGACCAGAAATTTTTTCTTTTCCAGCCAAGGGGTAATGGGTTGGGTTCGTACGGTCCATTTGAAAAAAAAAAAAAATTCGGGTCGGGTTGGATTATTTTAGTGGATAAAAAATTATTTGAGGGGAAAATAATTTATGGTTTCGACGATGCCACGTGGCAGCTGATAAACATAAGGATATAATTGACCCGGTAGTATAACGGTAAGGGTATAATTGGCCTTAAAGTATAATTCGAAGGGGTATGAATGAACTATTTTCCAAAGTTCGTGGGTAATTTTGATCCCGGTTCCGTGCCCTAAAAGTTCGTTTTCGGGTTAAGACATAACTTCATATTCCAAAGTTATATAGTTAGTCAAGTTTAAGTTGCTAAATTTTGTATTCACCGGTAAATTCATAACATTAGAAAAATTATAAGATCGTATTGTGCAATATCCCCAAGTTACAAGCAACTGTTTTTGTTGTTAATTCAAAGATTATTGAATGGGTGCATTGTGAATAGTAAAATTAATATACTATTCATATACTATCCAGAACAATTTAAACAACCATCAATTGCATAAGAACTCATGATTGTTCATACATAGAACTTGAATTGGCACATATTCTATGTGTACACAACAACAGGTTTCTTAAGCAACTTGTGGTTGTTTATACGTGAAACATTTGTTAGCTCATGTTCTTTTTATAAACAACTAAGGTCTTAATATAACAAGAATTTTAAATGATTTTGATCTAAATCACATCCAAATGATTTTAAATTTCGTATTCAACCTCTAAATATCATTTTCAACAATTTCAAACAACACTCACTTTAAAACAACACAAAAACCAAATCCACTTAAGACACAATCTTCTTAGTTGGATTTTTAACAATCCCCAAGAACTCTCATTCAAAAATAATATAAATCGTTGAGATCAGAAGAAAATTTCGGAGAAAAATAAGAAGAATGAGAATTATTATATAGAAAAGAAAGAAGAATAAGACAAGAAGAAGAGGAGGAGAGAAGAAAAAAATAAGAAAGAGATAATATGGAAGATGAAAGAGGTGGTGTGGGTTTTTTTGGATATTTTTTACTTTTAATTATTTACCCTAAACTTTTAATAATTCTAATTTAGCCCTCATTTGAACTTAATCAACCTTGTGAAATAAAAAAAATGAAAAAAGAAAATGAAATCCCTTATCACGCATGGGGATCTTAAATGTCCTTTTTAGCTCATTTTCCCAAGAAACCTAAGCTATGGGATTGGGAGGGTACCCACTTATTATTATTAACTTAATGTGTTGAAGGGTAAAATTTAAAACAATCATACGAGATAATTAAAGACCACCCTAAAATGAGGGCGTTTGTGCTAATGACCCAAGTCTTTGTGGCGGCTAAGTGTTCCTACTAAAAAATTGAAAATCAACCAAAATTTTCGACGTACGAGGTCGAAAAAAGTCAATTTTTCAACCAAATTTTCGACCTCAAGGAGATGGAATAATTGATAGGTGAAATATTTTTCGACCTCTTTTCGTCGAAATTTTCTACAACTAATTTCTTTACTTGTGGCTCGTTTGGATACGAAATTAGTTGTTAATCTTGATTTGTTTGAGACGCCGATTTTAGGGGTTGAAAGTACCTCAAGATGAAGTCTTCACGATTACTCACACGAGGAAGGTTAAGGCGCCGATGGTACGGACCAATGGATTGAGCCAAGGGCCCGCAAACCTATATAAGTCACTAACTAACAATAATAACTACTTTTGTTTTAACTAAATTTACTACTAACATTGTATCCTTCAATTTCAAACCGAGTTTCAATAACACAAGTTGGAATATTGTGCCAGTCAGCTAGCCGGGACGTTGATGACCAATGAGATAATTGATCAGCAGTGGATGGAGAAGGTAGCTCCCCCGACAAGGTATGGGAAAATTTATGGGATGCCTAATCGAGCCTGTCGTCAATTTCCGTTGTTCCTTCAAGGCGTAGGTGCTACTTCTGAAGGGGTAATGGATCCTAAGGAGTACCAAGAAATGAAGCAGAAAGTTACTCAACTAACAAGTACACTTAGTGCCGCGGACGCAAGGATGTTGCATATGCAGGCCCAAATAGACAGCTTACTCAATTCGGGGACCTCTCATATTTCCCCGTGTCTCGGGGATGCTCGTAGGTCACAGCCCAGTAGACGACGTAGGTCACAGGCCAACGTAGTTCATGCTCTTGTTGATGAGGATAGTGGAGAGAAATCGGATCATGTCTCTAACACTCAACATTGCCTTTTTTGATTCGTATACTTTTTGATTCTAACATTGCTATGTTTTCTTGGATATTTATATGATATTTGATTGTAGTTTTAATTCGAATTAGATGTACTTTTGAAGGTGAATTTGATTGTAGAAAGTAGTTTATGGTTGTTTAACTTTATTATGTTTAAGTGTTTGAATGTAGAAAGTAGTTTATGGTTGTTTAACTTTACGATGTTTAGGTGTTTGAATGTAGTTTTAAGGATATTTAGAAGTACTTTGAATTTGATAGTGAATGTTTTGTAATGTCGCATTGTTGATGAATTAGATGTGTTGGAAATAATGTTGATTTGGTTGAATTAGCAAGTAGGATGCGGTAAAAAGCGGCTAAAGAAAATGTTGATATTTTTTTTTCCCGGATTTTCGACCACACTAGGTCGAAATTCGTGAATATTGCTAAATTCGACCACATGTGGTCGAAATCCTGGACAACATTTTTAAATTTCTACCACAAGAGGTCGAAATTTAGCAACAATGTTGCCATATTTCGACCACATGAGGTCGAAATTCTGGGCAACATATTAAATTTCGACCTCTTGTGGTCAAAATTTAAAAATGCTGTCCAGACATGTGGTCGAAAAAATTAAATTATATTTTAAAAATCCAAATTTTTCGACCACATAAGGTCAAAAATATTATTTAATATTTAAATATAAATTATTTTTTTGACCTCGTGCGGTCAAAATTTTTTAATAATATTTAAATAAAATACGCAGTTTTCGACCACACAAGGTCAAAAACTGTTATTGTGTAAAAAAAAATAAAAAAAATTCGACCACATGAAGTCGAAAAATATTTCACCCCACCAATTAGCGACCAGTCCTTGAGGTCGAAAATTTAGTCGAAAAATCGGCTTTTTCGACCTCATGCGGTCGAAAATTTTGGTCTATTTTCCCTTTTTTTTAGTAGTGACGTACCTGGTACAAAAATTTGCAGCTAACCTCTACTATTTCTTCTAATGGGGAGGGTCATACATACTCCAGATAAATAAGTCTATTTATATAAGTTGATTTGTGAGCAAAATTCAAGATATCAAATAAGACCAATTCATTATGTAGTTAATTTGGTAACGGAAGGAAACCCAAAGTTTTTCAGTTTAGGAAGTGGAATGATTTACATCGTGGTAAAATATCTATCCGAAAACTTGTCTATATTCTTTATCCTTCCTATTGATTAACCAATAATTGCTATAACTGAAATAGGACCAAGCACTACAATGACACTTTAAAATTTTAATGATAAAAACAATTTATAGCAAATTTTAAACGTTGCTGCAAATGGGACATGGGAATAACTTTTCTGTAAGTATTTTAGATCATGTTTTTGTATCTCATTTTGCTTTTTGCCTTGGTAGTTTGTAAACGGATGATTTTGACGATATAGAAGCTAAATGGACCAATAATTAAAGCTCATTGAGAAGTGGAAAAGGACATGTTCTAGTCATGTATTCAGTCTTATCTAGGTGTAATTATTTATTTAATAAATCTTCTTAGTGAAGGGAAAAATAGTCAGTTAGTTTTTAGTGGGCATTTTCGTAATTCAACTTTAGTCTTAAACTCTTCCCACTTTTAGTATAATAGTAGTTTTTGAATACGTGTGTTGCATGTGTAGCCCAGATCAATTAGTACAAATAACCAAAAATTATTTACTGAAAAATAAGTTTCTACTACCAAGATATTTTAGGTTGGTATAGCAATTAATTGATCTTATATTTGAGATTACTAATTTCACTTATTATGAACAATCATTCAAAATTTCATTTGGGAAATTTGCACAAATATACAACCCAACGCAATCCAACCCAACCCAACACGTTACACTCACATAGTCATATCATCCTTTTACACTCATATAACCATTCCTTTTCCAACAACATTTATACACTCTTCTACATTAGTATTTATACACCTATATAAGTAATTTATCTATCTTGATAAAAGTGTATAAAAATGTGTAAATATGTTTTACCTTATATAAACATCGATAACTACAATGACAAACTTCTTCTACGATTTTCAATTGCAATTCTTGTTGAAAATCAGCCCAAATCCGTACAAAATGATTTCAAATTTTGTAGATAACCTACTTAGACTATTTCCAACAAATCCAAATAATATTCTCTTTAAATTCCTCACAAAAATCATATTTGAAACTCAAATATACTTATACAAAAAAGCAGTACTCCAATTTTCTGGGTATCGGAGCTTCCTCTTTTTGGTAATTAGATTTTTGGATGATAATTCGTAATATGTCTCATTTTAATTGAGATGTAGTGATAGTCTTTTTGCAATTATTTTTGTTATGTTATAGAAGAGATATTTCTCACATTCCTACTTTATAAATAATAAAATTTTAGTTGTACGTTTAAGTTTTGTATATATTTATTTCTCTTTTCAAGCCGTTTAATTATTTTGTAAAAGAAATAACTAAAGGAAGAAGTAAAAGAGAAATAGAACAAACTAATAAAATACTCTCTTCAAATTAAACTCCAATTTCGGTCAAAAATCAGTAGCATTGGATCTTTCCTCTCCATTCTTTTTCTTGTAATTTTTTCCTTTTCCACTTTATTTGTTTTCATTCTTCTTTTCCTCCAATTATTCTGTATATTTTCTTTACTTTACACACTATATCTATTTTCACTTAATCTCTCTCTTTTTTTTTTTAGGCCTTACCTTACTAATTCTATTGAGGTGTAAAAAAACCTCTACTAACTAACATGCGTGTAAAAAATAAGAAGAAGAAAACACTAAATATTCTATGATCATCACAGAGTTTATAACACACTCCCCATGACGATATTATAAATGATAATACTTAAATATTGAAATATTAAAATAAGCAAGAATATAGAGCCGGACCTTATTTTTTTGGAATCGTGAATTCTTCAAGGAGATGTAGCCCGATAAAAATCTGATTCTTCACCTTGTCTTCTTCCTCTAAAAGCTTCAAAATTTATTAATAATTCATCAAATCTTCCTAGATCTATTGGACCTTGTTGATGTAGTTTAACCTTGTCTCCTTCTGTTTTGCCACTCTCATTTGCAATTGCCTTAGAACAACCTCCTCGAACACTTTATCATCCCAATTATGTTTTCTTCCGTGAGTCTTCTTTGTCTTGAATCCTCTCCTTTGTTGCCTAGGTGAAAGATCTCCATCACAGCCACCTTAGCAAGCATTCATCCAATATTTCGTTTTCATCTTCTTCATCAAATATATCAAAGCCCAAATCACCATCAAAAGCTTCTAATGGATCTTCCACTTAAGCTCCGGCTCAAACCTCTTGTCCACATTTCCAATAGGCTTCTTTTAGTAGGATTATCCATAGCATTCAAATTTTCCATATCGTGTGACACTAAAGCATGAAGAACATTAGTAGGGGTCAATTGGATATTAGGAACACTTATATTCAAAGGTGCACTCATTTGAGCCACAAGCTGACCTGCGGCTAAAGATGGAAGAACCATTAGACGGATATAATTCGCCAAATGACCAGTCAAATATATGAGTGGATGGATGCAATGCAATGCAACAGATCTCCTCTCTCGATCCACTCACACACACATCTTGCTGCGCGCCTCAAAG
Source organism: Lycium ferocissimum (assembly GCF_029784015.1). NCBI lineage: Eukaryota > Viridiplantae > Streptophyta > Magnoliopsida > Solanales > Solanaceae > Lycium > Lycium ferocissimum. The sequence goes on from NW_026716700.1 coordinate 13,161, forward strand.
TCATGACTGATGGGGGACCCACGAAGTTCATGTACCGCTCGTGCTCTCCGGCAGAAACCTCGGAGGCTATCAATCACTCCCAATCTCCGGTAGGGACCTCGGAGTCTCTCTGTCACTCTCAATCTCTGGCAAAAACCTCGGAGTCTCTCAATCACTCACCTCACTAATTATCACAATAATAATATGAAAAGCATGTCATGCATGATATTAGTCTCAACAATATCACTAATATAAAATCAACAAGTACAAATCATACTACCGTCCATCGTTCGATTATCGATATTACCGTTCCTTTTTATGTGATGAGTGAGCTAGCATGTGACGGAGATGTCAAACAGGTGATAATCCCAAAATAACACATTTGGTGACAAGCCAATGGTCGACGGAACCAACCTAATTAAAATTCATCCGCACTTCATGCCGAAAGCTAACATCTATCATCAATTTCTACAACTACATACGATTTTATAATCGAGTCTAACTAAAGTAGCCGTAACCTACCTCAATGCCGAGCGGGTGCCACGAACGATCAACCCAATGCCTTTCCTTTGCGTAGAGCCTCTGAGTGATCGAAATCTATCAAATACGTGATTTACATTAGAATACGAATCTAAAGACGCCCATATTGCTATACTTATATTCGAAACCCAAAAACGCACCCCGAAAAGTGACCTCGAGCCCAGAAAGGCAAAACTAGAATTTTCTTTAAAAATCATTTTGCCCATAACCTAAGGGTCCTATATTCAGAAAATTAGTCAATTCCATCCATAAATGGACTCTCAAATCATAATTTCTTATTTCTTAAGACTAGGATTCAAAACTATCAATTACCTCAAAATCTTAACTTAGAATTAAAATCTAGCTCCACACATCTCAAATACCATGAATTTGAAATTGTACATATGACCCATACACCTAAAGTACAATCACATAAATCCATTGTATACAAAAATTGAAATTGATGCACGGCAAAGCGTAACACAATTTTGCACACCATAAGCCAAATAAGACAACAATGAATATAAATCCAACAATGGAAGCAAATGTCTTGGAACATAACTCCACACTAATTCTATCAATATTGGCCAAAATGATGTGTTAATCATTACTTCATCATTAATACGTAAACATAGTGTCATTGAGATTTAATCTCGTTTTCTTCCAAGTCCACACCTACTAATAATTATCTCGTCCTTCATATCTTTAAATTTGAGAAGTCAGAATAGGCAATATTATCCCAAATTAAATGATTATAGCATGCATATGTTGTTACACCTCGAAAATTTTCCCTTAGCATACAGTGAATAGACTCAGGAAAGACATGACATATACGAGGTTTAGACAAGTAAGATATAGTACGTGATGATCCTAATTAAGGTTTCCAAAGACATTAGAGTTAAAGAGAGAAAGTTGTTAAGGAAAGCGAGTTATAAGTTGAGTGTATCGGATAAGAATTTCGAATACTAAGTTAATGGTGTATTAATGATGCCCTAAGGAAGAGCTATGACGTCCCTTAGAATGGTATTGAAGTGATGAACAAGTGTTAAGAAGGTTCATGGGATCGGAGATCAAACGAGTCGACGAAACAACTCTCGGAAAAAACTGGACAACCTACGGCCAGACATACTAGCCTTATAAAATGTATGGACCGTATGTCCAACCGTAGATTCAGCCCAGAATACCACAATTCACTGGACAAGATCTACGGCCAGACATACGGCCCGTAGAATATATACGGACCGTATGTTGGTCCGTATAATCTTGTCGGGCTGAACTTAATTTTATATAAGGGACCTTTCCTTTTTCATTTCATTCTTCACCTCTACACTTCAAGAAACTTCTAGAGAGTTCCATACACCTCAAACACAAGAAAGCAAGAGAAATCAAAGATCAACCACAAGAAATCAAGAGAATCAAGTGAAAGAAACCCATCAAAAGTCATACAAATCAAGAAAACTTAAAGGAGATGAAATAGGGTTTTTGTGCAAAGAGTGTATTATCAACCAAGGCCTATTCCTTCATCATCTAAGGTGACCTTCATGACCTTTCATGTTATTTGAAGTATTTATAAGTTGAAACACATGGATTGTAGAAGTGTATAGCAAATGGGTCATCAAATGGATGAATAATGTCATTATTGAATAGTAGTTGAGTTGAATCATGGAAATGGATATGTTGATGTTATAAATACTTTATAAATGATATGTAGGACATGAAATAAGTATTGGATATGAAAGAATACGACGATGGACTTTTAGTCATAATTATGGAGAATTGAAGTGAAATTATGAAATGCGAATCATGTGAATGAATGACGATTGTTGTTAGTGATATCATGATGGTTATTAGGAATGTTGGGAGTTGATATGGAATGTGGCGGAAAGTAGTATAAACAAAGGAAATGCTGCCCAAATTTCTCTAGCTTTAGTACGTACGTTTTCATGATTGTTTAGCTAACGACGACGCGAACTATCTTGAAGGTAAAGACGCGAGCGTTAAAGGAGAACGAGCAAGCTATAAGAGTAACTAAACAACAAAGGTATGTAGGGCTTAACTCTTCTTCCCAAGGCATGAATCCTATGTATGATTTTCCTCCTCTTTTCTGAACGTTCTATGTTTCGAGAGACGACGAGCCTATGTTCATGAACAGTCAGACAAGATAAGAAATGCGCTATGAATACGACAATGATTACGATCCATTGATACTCTTCCCTATACGTACTCACCTTACATTGCAAACCCCTCCAAGGTGAGATATGATGCTTATGTTTATTCCATAACATGATCGGGGGTTCACGACCTCACGTCACCCCGACATGGGCCTAGTTGCCCTTAGGCTCAATGTATATGTATATGTAACTAAGGACGCTAAAATATGATAGCATGATAATAAGTCCATGATGATGTATGATATGGATGATGATGAGATTCCACCGCACCTAATTGGCACGACGTATCACTTGTTACGGCGGGCACTTTATGATTCCGCACCGAGAAAAAGGCGGACATGATCACCACTAGTGGTACGTGAGATGGTTACCGGACGGGTAACGTCGATGATGTATGATTGATGTGATGATGCTTGCATGTTATGATAATGTATATGATGTATGTACGTAGGCTTGGTTCATATGTAAAGAGTATACGGGTTACATCAAATCTCGGGACCTATGATTTCCAGTTATGTTTATTTCATTTTAATGCTTGCATACTCGGTACAATATTCGTACGACGTCCGTTTCCTTTAGACGGTTGTGTTCATGTGCCAACGGGTAGGCGGGGAGGCAGTCTTGATCCTAGGAGCCGATGGGCGGTTGAGAGCACTCGTTATCGGAGTACTATTGATTATTATTTTGGTACATATCTGTATATTCACATTTTGGGCATGACGGGGTCCTGTCCCGTCTAGATGTCTAGCACTCTAGTAGAGGCTCGTAGATACGCATGTATGGGTAATATGGTCCCATGATGTTCATGCATATGTATGTATATGTCTATATGTATATGTATTATTTTGATGGCCTAAAGGTTTATGTTTATAAAAGTAAATATATTTCCATGAATTTGAGTATATGTTATGAATGAAAGGTTATGGGTAATGGGACGAGTGGTGTTCGGTGGTTAGCCCCGGATACCCGTCGCGGCCCGTAGTTGGGTCGTGACATATGTACAAATGGCCGAAACGTCCTTTAAAAGCTAAACATTAACCTGCAACTTATTTTCTAAAGGGATAAGCAAGTGTATGATTACCCTAATAATTACTTCAATCATTAGGTTCCCTAATTATTACCTAAATCATTGAATAATTATACTAATCATATGTAACTTAAATCAATTCCTAATAACTAATATGATATGGATTAAAAATACTACCGAAGCTAGAATGCGAGGGAAACGCAACGCCTATTCTCTTACGGTGGGCACACTTTTGTTTCTTCGTAAAATTGATTAATTTGAAAAGCCAACAATTCTTTCAATCCCTAACCTC
>NW_026716701.1:0-24105 GCF_029784015.1 Lycium ferocissimum
GTAATCTAACTCTAGGCAACCTTGCCTATTTTAAGTGATCGAAAACCCCCAATTTTCTCGGCGAGCTTTCCTTTCTTCCCAAATTTTAAAACCCCCTTTCTGGTAACTTTGGGGGAATCCCCAAATCCCCAATCGAAACTCTAAACGACGGCGATTTGCATTGTTTTGGGCCCGACCCCTAAAACCCCCGAATGAGTTTCCCACCCCGCGCGGCCACATCGGGCCAATCCTCGCCCCCCCAACATCAAACCAAACCCGATGGGGCCCTTTTTTTTCGCCTAAAAGCCTCGTATGGTGCCATCAAATTTTGGGGAGGGGTGTGTTATTATGCAAATTAACAAGGGCAAATGATCACCCCCTTACCGGAAACAAACACCCCCGCAACATTCTTCCGTTTCGAATAGTGCGCTGGCCCCTCCGGGGACTGGGGAAAAATTTTCGAGACTCCCCCGTGTCCCAACCCCCGAAACGATCTCCGAAATTGGTGGCGGGCCCCCCGCCATACCTCCATGGAGTGCGAGGTAAACCTGTAATAAAATCCATATTAATGATCTCCCACTTCCACGACGGTATCTCCATCTCCGTAATAACTCACACCAAGACACGGTGCTCAATCCAACATTTCGCCAATTTGGACACCGAGCGATGAACTGCGCTATATCTCTTTTCATACCATCCCACCAATATAAACATCCGAGATCATGGTACATCTTCGTCGACCCTGGTGAGAACGAATAACGGGCATAATGTGCCTCGCCCATAACCTGTCGTCGTAGCCCTGCAATGTCAGGTACACACAACCTACCCCTGTGTAACAGTGCTCCATCGGATGTAAGCTCGAACGGGGTCCTTTCCTTTGCCAGGGTTGTATCTCTATACTGTGCCAGAATAGGATCCTCATACTGATGCCGCTTAATATCTTTTGTAATAGAGGACTCAGCAATACCTCGAACAGAAACCCCAACATCTCCAGAATCAGCCAAGCGAACTCCAAGACTAGCCAACTGATGGATCTCGTGAACCATCTCTTTCCTCTCTGATGGTACGTCTGCTAGACTGCCCATAGACTTGCGACTAAGTGCATCTGCCACAACATTAGCTTTCCCCGGATGGTAGAGAATATCAACATCATAATCTTTAAACCAACTCTAACCACCTCCTCTTATCGCAAGTTCAACTCCTTCGCTTAAATGTCACACCCGACTTTACTAGGGTGTGATGGGCACCCGACCCCATATTCGGAGCCGAGCGAACCCTCGGACTCTTAGTACACACATGTTCTCTTGGATTCATAGGACAAAGAAAAGTAAAATACATAGTAAATTTTTTTCAAAATCTTTTCGTCGTTTCTCGAGTAAACACAGTTTGTAAATATGAGGCCTCGTAAAATAAAAACACCTCAACCGGGAACTCTGTTTTAGGTCGACACTCTAGACTCACGACTACGTCCGCAAAGTCTAACTCGTAATCATGGACCATAGCACATGTATGCTGACTCAGCAACTCTCCAGGGTGAGTGGAGCTTGCCAACATTGCCGGAACATCTTCTATGATGACTTCTATCAAATGCAGAAATTTACTGGCGTGGCATGAAACGCGGCGCCCACAAGAAGGGGCGTCGGTACGAACAATGTACCGAGTATGTAAGGCATGAATAATAACATAGTAGGAAATGTATACATGAACAATAACCGCATAGAAACATAGAACATGTCATGTCGAGCGTGACCTCGTACATAGGAATTATATCTTGCATAGAGAACATAGAACATATCATAGGATAGCGAGTAACTTTGTGCATATGAGTGCCCACGGGGGGGCGGATGCCATGCATGCTTACTTGGTCATATCAGGTCATAGTACCGCACGAGGCGGCTCGCCACATAGCGCCGGAATACTCCAAATTTCCTCTGCCATAAATCCGCGTCCGGGCATCCCGCGTCCGGATGATAAGCGCTGACCAGGTGGCAATGAAACATAGTTCCTTCCCAATTTTCAAGTATTCAAGTATCCCATCCCCCCAACCCCTGTTCATATTTAGCATGCAAGAGAGCCCAAGGAAATCATGTACTTATCGGAGTGACGTAAGGTCGAAACCCTCCGATCGCATTATGAAGTAATCATGGTCGCTTTGTCTCACCTTGAAGGAACGATAATCATAAGGCGAGACTATCAACGTAGAACATGTCATAGCATATCGGGTCATAGACATAGCATATCGTATCATAGAATCATAGTTGTCATAGAATCATAGGCATCATAGCATCATAGAATCATAGTCATCATAGAATCATAGTATTCATAGGATCATAGCATTCATAGGATCACAGTCTTCATAGGATCGTAGTCGTCATGGGATCATAGTATTCATAGGGTCATAGGCATCATAGGAACATAGGCATCGTAGAATCATAGTCATTGCTTTAGTCATTAAGACTTTCAATATTGTAAAACTGGGTTTTTGAAGAAAAGGAATATTTTGGAAAACATTTGTAAGCTTTTTAGAAAAGAAAATCATGCATTGGGGTCAAGGGTTTAGTTAAACAAATTCTTATTTAGTAGTCGGAATAATAATCAAAAGTTTCCTTTAACCGTAGTATTGAAATAAACCGAAGGGAGCCATAGGAGGAAATTAGGGAATAGTGGGCCCGCCCGGGCGAATGAGGCGGCGTACAAAATTTACGTATAATACGTTTCATAGTGTTACTTATGGAAGTCTTAGGGTGATCGGGTCTTATTCTTGCAAGTCCTAGGGTGTTTCGACCTTTCTTTCACTATTCAAGCACTTTTGGTTCAATGCCACTGAATGAATAGTAACCATTTTTCAATCTCGGATTTCTAGAGTTAGGAAGTCCCCGAGACACGTATTCAAGCCTATTACATCTAAGACATGCCATAGAAAGAAAGTGAAGCCTTACATACCTTTTCCGCTTCTTACGCTCCTCCAAATTCAAGCTCCAAATCCGCCAAAAATCTACAAATGGTCGCATTTACCAAACCTTAGTTAGAAGCCTTTAGAGGTTGAATCTTGAAGTGCACTTGTCTACCGAAATTTTGGCAGCATTTCCTCTATAAATACACCGTCCCGAGAATATGGCTCGGCCCAATTCAACAACAACACCAACAATAGCATCTCCAAACATATTCGCTCAATTCAATAGTATTTCATTCATCTTCAAATAAACTACGCACATTCAAACTCACCTTATTGATCGCTCGTTCAATATTATTCCGAGGCCTTTCAAACATGATTTCAAAACATTTCAAACATTCCATATGATGTTCCAAATAACTCAAACCATAGGCTAATTTACCCGAAATTCTTCAACTACACTAGAACATCCACAATACATTCCTTTCTTTCAATTTCATAAATTATCGACAATTCCATATGTTAACATTTTCATTTCCATCAACACAGGAAATCACACTACAATCACATAACGTTCCAAATCAGTCCGCTACACTTACTACTTCAATTTGAATCATCAAACATTCATTTTCATCATATAATTCTCAACAACAATAGCCAAGAATACTAAATAAATTTGATTCATCTTCTCTCCACATAAGGCAGCCTACCATCCGGCCAAGCCACCATCACACACAACTTCATGAATTTTATGTTTCAACACATCACAACATGCTCAAACGTCCATAACAATATCAACCAAACACTAAATAAAATTGTTCGTCGCACCTACACCAAACACATATGCACACGGCTACACTTCAATACCCACATATTCATGATTTTTATTCATTTCCATATGCTACAACACTCACAATCACCATAACATATGTAAAAGAGGATTAAAACTCACCTTTCTCACTTAGTTCTTCAACATGACTTAAGTGGGGAATTGCATGAACAAGGGCTTGGCTTGCCCCAACAATTGCTCCATGATGTTTAGCATCTTCCAAAGGGTGGAAAACATAGAAGAAAATAATTTTTCTTGATCAACTCCTCATGGCCAAATTTTTTTTTCCTTGGCCGAACCCTCTCCTTGGCTCCTCTCTTCATCTTTTTTTTTTCTTTCTTGAAATTTCATCAATTAAAATGATGACTCTAAATATATATACATGTCTTCATCCACTTTTCCATATTTATACTTAAGTCCCTCAATTATGTTCTCATGTTCCCTTTCTCCCTTTCTAGAGTTTTCTTCCTTTTTCTTGATCTTTCTTTTCTTATCATTCTTTTAACAAAAGATGACTTATTTGTCATCATTTCCACCCTTTTTCTTGAATCTTGTGAAATTACTATTTTACCCCTCGACTTTTCTCAATATTACCATTTTGTCCCTAGCCTTCCGCATTATTTCCTCGGCCCATTTTGCGAATTTCTCTTCTTGCCCTTAGCCTTTCTCAATATTTCCGTCCAATAATATTCATAAATAGTATTCATAACCAACTTATGCACTAAAATAATTTTGAAGATGGTCTTCTTAACTTCCCGCAATTGTCCTAAAATATTCCGACGTACAAAATGCGGGATATAACATTAAAGATGTACTGGAGGATCTTATGATCTGTATAAATATCAACGTGAACACCATATAAATAATGTCTCCACATCTTCAAAGCATGAATAACCGCGGCCAGCTCCAAATCGTGAGTAGGATAATTCTTTTCATGTTTTCTGAGCTGCCGGGAAGCATAAGCTATAACCCTGCCGTGCTGCATCAATACACATCCCAATCCAATCCCAGAGGCATCACAATAAATAACATAGCCGTCCGGTCCCTCGGGAAGAGTCAGAACTGGAGTCGTAGTCAACTTCTCTTTCAGCAACTGGAAGCTACGCTCGCAAGCATCGGTCCACTGAAACTTAGCTCCCTTCTGAGTCAGCCTTGTCAAAGGCGCTGAAATCGAAGCAAACTTCTCTACGAACCTCCTGTAATAACCGGCCAATCCCAGCTAGCTACACACCTCAGTAGGTGTCGTAGGCCTAGGCCAATTCTTTACGGCCTCAATCTTCTGGGTATCCACCCGGATGCCATCAGCTCCAATAATATGTCCCAGAAATGCCACTGAAGTCAGCCAGAATTCACACTTAGAAAATTTAGCATATAATTTCTGGTGCCGGAGTGTGCCAAGTACCGTCCTCAAATGATCTGCATGTTCTGCTTCTGATCGAGAATAAACCAGGATGTCATCAATAAATACTATCACGAACATGTCTAAGAACGGTCTGAATACCCGATTCATCAGGTCCATAAATACCGCTGGGGCATTTGTCAGCCCAAAAGACATCACTCTGAATTCATAGTGCCCATATCGGGTCCCGAATCGTCGTCTTGGGAATATCGGCCTCTCGTATTCGTACTCGATGATATCCCGACCGCAGTCTATCTTCGAGAAACACCGGCACCATGCAACCGATCAAACAAATCATCAATCCTGGGGAGGGGGTATTTATTCTTCATGGTTACCTTATTCAACTGTCGGTAATCAATGCACATCCGCAGCGATCCATCCTTCTTTCTCACAAACAACACCGGCGCTCCCCAGGGTGATGTGCTGGGCCTAATAAAGCCCTTCTCTAATAAATCTCTCACCGCTCTTTCAATTCTTTCATTCGCAGTGCCATTTTGTACGGAGGAATAGAGATAGGCTGAGTATCTAGCAACAAATCAATAGCAAACTCTACCTCCCACTCGGGGGGAAGACCTGGACGCTCATCTGGGAATACATCTAAGAATTCATTAACCACTGGAACTGACTGAAGAGTCGGTGCCTCTGCTTCTAAATCATGTACACGGACCAGATGATAAATATAGCCCTTTCGATCATTTTTTCGGCTTCGAGGTATGAAATAAACTTACCCCTCGGCGATGTTGTATTACGCCCACTCTATGACCGGCTCCCCCCGGAACCGGAAACGGACTATCTTCTTTTGACAGTCAACGTTAGCATAACAAGAAGCTAGCCAATCCATACCCATAATCACGTCGAACTCAGTCATGTCTAACTCTACCAAATCGGCCTTAGTGCGGCCACGCGATAATTACCGAACAATCTCTATAACCGACCGGCTATAACCGTAATCCTCTCATCGGTGTAGCTACCTCAAACGGCTCTATCGGTTCGATTCTATCCCAATTTTATTAGCAACAAGGGGAGAAATATATGATAATGTAGAACCGGGATCAATCGGTGCATATACATCTCGAGAAGACCAAGAATACCCCGTAACAACATTAGGCGACGCCTCCGATCCCCGCCGGGCGGCTAATGCATATATGCGGTTCGAAGGATCGCTAGAACCGAAACTCCATCACGACCCCCCGCCTCGGCCCGCCGGCATTGGTGTACCTCGCCCGCGGGGCGCATAACACCGAGGATGAAGATGAACCACCGGCCGACCCGAGACCGAGCCGCGCCGCTCGCACCACCTCTAACCGGATAATCTCTCATCGATGGCCCCCGACGGCCACAAGTAAAGCACGCACCGGTAGCTCGGAAACACTCTCCAGGGTGTCGTCTCCCACGGCGGGGAACACGGAGGTCCGGGTGGTCTCATCCGACCGCCGGAACCTCCGTCCAACCGTGAGCTCGAAAACCCGGAACTCGGCCTCGCCCCCGAATATCCCGCACCCTCTCGATCTCTCCGCCCGGTGCCAGCCGCGGGGTGTGCCCGTGGCCGGCCGGGGAGGATATCTCGCTCGGCCATCGACGAGGCTACCCGCCCGAAAATCCCGCATTGCCCGCACGATCTAGCCCTCTTGGCTGGCCCCCGTCATCAACCCTATCGGCCGGCGCCTCTCGCGTCTGTCCTCCATGCCCCGGGCGTGGGCCTGTATACGGGCAATATCCATACCGGGCTGGGCCGCCATCACCAAGCAGCTGTCAACGAACTACTAGTCCAGCCCCACTATATATCGGTGCATCCGGTTAGTCATGTCAGCTACATATGCAGCACATATCCGGCCGCCGAATCAAACTCTAAACTCTACTCCCGGATCGGCCTACCCCTCTCGCCTTCAACAAAGCAGAATCGTCAACCCCTGGCCCGCCTCACCTCCGGAGGCAGAAAATGGGCTAAGAAAGCCTCAGTAAACTCGCCCCATACGGGGAGGGGCACCCTCGCCTCTGGACAGCATCCACGACTCATACCAATTAGCTGCTACATCGTGCAACCGGTATGACGCCATCTCAACCGACTCTGTCTCGGAAGCACTAATGAATCGCAGTACGCCGCATCCGTCGGATAAACTCACGAGGGTCCTCTCGCGGGCTTTGACCGGAAAAACTCGGTGGCCCACAAAGTAGAAAATCACGAGCCCCTCCGACTATCGCGCCGTCCACACGATCATCCCCTCGCTCCCCGTCCGTGGACCCCGCCCCGCTACCAATCGAGTCAATAATCGGACCGCCTCTCGCAGGTCCCATCATCCGCCCCCGGCCGGGGGGGCCGAGGCTGTGTACCGGTGCCGCGGAGCCGGCGGTGGAGCGCTCTCTCGTGCCGCACCGTGGTCGCTCCAAATCCCTCCGATACCGGCGGCGCAGCGCAACCAGCCGTCTGAGGCACAACATCTCGGCTCAATCCGGGCACGAGCCCTAGTAGTCATCCGGCTCGGGCCGGTCTCACCGCCGCCGTAGACTTGCCCTTCGGGCAACCGTGGCCTTCCTCGAGGCATCGCCGAAAACATAACATCGTGTCGAGAAAGGTCATCCCGATAACACAGCTCTATCGCACGATATAAGATCGAAGGAAAGACAACATCCTAAATGTCCGTAGCCTCCCGTTTATAGACGCGGTGCACAACACACCGATAAACAAGACTCTACTAGACATTTGTCCGTAGACATTCCGAGGACGAACCGCTCTCGATACCACTTCGTCACGACCCAACCCCGTAGGCCGTGACTAGTGCCCGAATTGGGCACCCAAACACAATCACAAATCCGAGTCGCACACGGATGGCTTATATATACGTACACAAATATCAAACACTGTCTCAGATTATATCAAACTGTCGCAAACACATCTCAAACACAACCGTATATATATATATATATATATATATATATATATATATCAAAGCCGGCAAGGCTATCAAATGGCGCAACGGCCCAAAACATATACAAATGCAAGCCGACGAGGCTGCCACGACGAATGGGATCGCCGTAACATATATCATACAAACACAATCGTACGTAATGGGCATAACCCACATACATGTCCACGTACTCCTAAACAGACAAACGGTAATCATATGACGGGACGGTGGCCCCGCCGTACCCCTCGAACAAATATATACAAATGCAACGAACGAATATATACCAAAATGTGGCTCCGAAATGGGGAGCACTCCAAACGCGAAGAGGGTGTCCTAAATCGGTGGATCACCAAACCGTGTGTCCGTACCGCGGGCATGAAACGCCCCCGAAGAAAGGGGTCGCACGAAATATGTACCGAGTATGCAAAGCGTAAAATGTAGTATACAAATCCGAGTCGTAACCGAAATAGAGGTACGTAAAATAAATGCATTTCCAAAATATCAAAATGTTTACTTAAAAAATACGAATCATGCATGTGGCACAGTAAAATATGGTCGCCGCCCGTCGATGGCGCCATAACACAAGATAACACCGTAAAGTTTCAAATCTCCGTATCCCCGTCACACATCATAACACAAAGATAACGCCAAACACAAGATAACACAACATAACACCAAATATAAGCGGAACCCGGCCTCGAGCGAGGGGCTCGGTGAACCATAATCACAAGATAACACCGGAGTATAACAAAGCGCGCACGACAACGAACCGGCCCGGACTCGGCGAAAGATATACGTAATGCACGAACGGAGTCGTGAGTAACCATATGCATAAGATCATTATCATAGACTCAAATGATAAGTAAAATGGCCATATTTAAAATCGGGATATTAGTCATATCATGTTTTGTCAAAAGTCATCGAATTACAAAAAGAAGAGTCGCGGGGGCCCACGGACGGTGTTGACCCGAGTCGGGCCCGCCTATGAAAAACATACTTATCATACATCATACAATCTCCTACGAGCATATCGAGGCAATCCGAGCCTTTCTGTGAAAGATACGAGCGTTCGTAGTTACGGAACTTTTTAAAGGCCAAACTTTTTAGGCAAAAGTTAAAAATCAAATATTTCAAAACATAAAGGCCAATATTTCATCATATCAACATACGAATTCCAAGAAACGAATAAGAGTCATAAATATGCTCGGATTGCGAGAATCGAATTTCCTCGAAGCTCGTGTCATAGCCTACTTGAAGCTAAGGCATGCCAAAAGAAGAAAGGATTGGGCTTTACATACCTCGTACGCACTCAACGCTAGCTCAAACTCAAGATAAATCCAACCTACGTCTCGGGCTGCCCAAGGTCTACAAACAAGCCATAATATGCCAAACATTAGCTAGAGACATTTGGGCATTTAATTCCAATTTAGCCCTTAATTCTACAGAAATTTGGGCAGCATTTCCCTTGTAAATAGGCCAACCCCGAGAATTTAACTTGGCCAAATCAACAACAACAACAACAACAACCAACCTAGTAACATTAATAATCAATCCGAAAAGCATTCTAACATTAAATACTCTCTTTTACACCATTCAACAACATTCATAATATTCAATTCAAAGGCTTACCTTCAAGCCAACATCCACGCTTATACATTCAAATGCTAACCCGAACCCATACCAACAACATCCAAAGATATTGCAATCAATTCATACAACATTTCCAACAATCCAAAAATTGCTCCAATCTACCCGAAAACAGCCCCCAAACCCGAGAACACCACTATAACATATTCCTCATTTCCAAATCATGATTTGCACCAACAATTCACATTCTAACAATGTCATACTCATAATTATACAAGTTACATTAAATGTGCAATAATCTCCAAATCAGTCCGCAACAATTACAACATCAATTTGAGTCATTAAACGCTCATTTCCATCATAGAATTCATAACGACAACACTAAAACATTAAGCGATATTAATTCATTTCTTGTCACATAAATGGCCTACATTCGGCCAACACCTCCTACAAATATATATAAATGATTCTCATTCATTTCTCCACTCTACAACAATCACAACATGCTAACTAGGCTTTAATTCATTACTTCAATACAACACAACACACACACACCTCACACGGCTAACACACCATACACACAACTCACTTCCAACATCCCCTATTTCATGATTTTCATCCATTTTAACATACTACAACATGCATACAACCTTTATAACACATAAAACATAATCAATTCTTACCTTTTTTCTTCAACTCCACAATTTGCCTAGGGTTTGCGATCTACACAACGGATGGTTGGATGACCCGAACAACGCTTCCACGCTACTTAGGGACCTCAACTTAGTGGGTTTGCATCAAAGAAATAATTTTGGGATGGCTAGAATTGATCTTGGTTTTTCTCCTCTCTTGGCCGAGAGCAAGCTTGTTGTTCTTCAACTTTCTTGTTTTTTTTTCTAAGTGTTGGAAATGAAAAGAGATGACTTAGAAGTCATCTTTTGCAATTATATGAGTAGTGTACAAGTGTCCTTGGCCCACACATATGTTGGACCAATTAAAATTGTCCACAATTTGTGTGGGCCATCCACCACACCACACGGCCAAGAGGACAAAAATGCATGATTTTCCACTTCCATAAATTCCAATTTTGGTCCCAAATTTTCCTAATTGTTCCATACCAACAAATTCATGAACAACTTATGACTCAAAATAAAATCGAAGGTCAAAATCCCGACTTTGCATCCCGGAATGGTTTTGGCCCTAACTTATCATAGTTACACCGAATTGTCCCGATGTACAAAATATGGGACATAACAGTTAGTACGAACATTGTACTGAGTATGTAAGGCAGGAGTAAAACAAACATAATCTGGAAATCATAAGTCATGAGATGAGGGTATAACCTGTACACTCTTTACATATGAACCTGTTTCATATACATACATCATACATAAATACATCACATACTCTATCATAGCATGCAAGCATCGTCACATCAATCATACATCATCATATCGTTACCCGCGTCCGGGTAACCATCCCATGCAGCCCACTAGTGGTGACATGTCCGCCCTTTTCTCGGTGCGGTGGAATCATAGCAGCCCGCCGTAGCGGTGACATGTCCGGCCAATTAGGCGCGGTGGAATCACATTATTACACATACCATGCAATTCATATACTTGTCATCATTAACATTCATTTCATGGACATCTCGTGGCTTATCATAATTTTACCATAGTTTAGCATCCTTAGTTACATATACATATACATACATTAAGCTTAAGAGCGGCTATGTTTATGTCGGGGTGACGTAAGGTCACAAACCCCCG
Organism: Lycium ferocissimum; assembly: GCF_029784015.1. Classification (NCBI taxonomy): domain Eukaryota; kingdom Viridiplantae; phylum Streptophyta; class Magnoliopsida; order Solanales; family Solanaceae; genus Lycium; species Lycium ferocissimum. Next base: position 11,363 of record NW_026716701.1, read on the forward strand.
ATCATGTTATGGAATGAGCATAAGCATCATATCTTACCTTGGGAGAATTTACAATATAAGGTGAGTGCATATAAGAAAGAATGCCAACGGATCGTGATCATCATTATTGATCTCGTAAGAACACCATATCATGGTCTCTAGAGTCTTTATTACATTCATAGTGTATTTCTTATCCAGTCTCTCTACTCATAAACTTAGACTTTTCATCTCTAGGAACGTAGAAAATTCGTGAAGGAAGAGGAAAATCATGCATAAGATTCATGCCTTAGAAGGAAGGGTAATGCCTCACATACCTTTTGTCGTTAACTACTTTATAGCTTGCTCGTTCTTCTTTGACGTCCTCGCCTTTACCTTCAAGAGAGTTCGTATCGTCGTTAGCTAGGCAATTCTAAAACCATGCCTCTTAAGGCTAAAGAAAATTGAGCAGCGTTTGCTTTGTTTATACTACTTTTTGCCATATTCCATATCAACTTCCAACACCCATAACAACCATCACGATATCGCTAACAACGATCGTCGTTCATTTCCATGATTCGCATTTCATAATTTCATCTAAAGTCTCCATATTCATGACTACGGTTCATTATCACATTTTTTCACTTGTAATACTTATTCCATGCTCTAAATATCATTTATAACACATTCACAATCTCCACATAATCATTTTCATGATTCACCTCAACTACTATTCAACAATGACATTATTCACCCATTTATAATCTATTTTCCATACTCTTTCATAATCTAAGTGGTTCATCTTAATAATACTTCAAATAACATGTAAAGTTCATGAAACTCACCTCAAATGGTGGAGGAATAAACCTTGAATGATAATGCACCTTCTAGCACAAAATCCTATTTCTTCTCTCTTGGAACTCCTTGACCTTGGTAGCTTTAATGGAGTTTCTTAAGCTTGATTCTCTTGATTTCTTGTTGTTGATCCTTGATTCACTTAGTTTTCTTGTGTAAGAAATGTTTAGAAGTTTCTAGAGGTGTGGAGAGGTTGAAGTCGTGGTTGGAAATGAATAAAATGAAGTGGACTTAACATTTAAAGACTTGGAGAGGTTCAGGCGAGTGGGACTTCCACGGACTGCTTCACGGTCCGTGGAACCCTTTGTTGGCCATGGAACTGGTCGTGGTTCATGACCAGCCAGCCACTCTTCGTCTGGCTGTTCCACGGACACATCCACGGGCCGTGGAACATGGTGCTGTCCGTGGAACATGGCCGTAGAACTCACAGTTCTACCGGAATGGTTCCCGTCGTTTCGTTTGATCTCCAATCCTTATGAACCATTCTTGGCACTTGTTTATCACATCGTTAGTAATCTAGGGGACGTCATAACTCTTCTTCAAAACATCCTTAAGGTAACACTAACTCAATACTCATAGTTTTCATCCAACACACTAACTTATGACTCGATTTCCTTAACAACTTCCTTACCTTAACTCGGATGCCTTTGGAAGTCTTGATTAGGACCACCACATGCTATTTTCGACTCATCCAAACCTCGTATTCATCATGCCCTTCGTTAGTCCATTCACTCGTACGCTAAGGGAATTTTTGAGGTGTAACACCTTTTTAAATGAAATATCAGCCTTTTCTCCTCATTTTTCATACCAAAACACCCAGAAAATTCTGGAGAAAAAGAGAGAGGAGTGCCTAGAGAGAAAAATTAATTTTGACCAAAAGCTGCGCCCCGAATTCCGAAGCCCATGAAGAGAAAGTGTCGTACGTCGCGTTGCCTTCAATTTGAGCTAAAAATCAACCAAGAAGAAGAGGGTGGACGTGGTGGCTGCACACTTGAGGTAAGATTAAGATTCCTTTTCATTGTTAACAAGTTTATGCAGAGTTTAACGGATTAGAACGGAGGGAATAGTGTGTAGAAATGGATGAAATTCATGAAGCTTTGTATGTTGATGTTGAGCCGTGAGTATGGGCTGTTTTGTGACAAGGAATGAACTAAATTTACTTAGTGTTTTGGTTGTTGTTGTTGTGGATTCTATGATGTAAAATGAAGGTTTAATGGTTCAAGTTGAAGTTAAAATCGTGTGTGGACTATTTTTGGAAGCTAATGTGAATTAAATATAGTTTCTTGTATTTATAAGAATGAAGTTGTTAACGTGTGGATCGTTGATATAGTTTATGAATTTGGAAGAAAGAAATGTGTTGTTGTTGTTCCTATGGAAATTGGAAGGTTTCGGGTGAGGTTGTAAGTTGGTTGGGTCGTTGGAATATTGTGTGGATTGTTTGCAACGTTCTTGAGTTTTGTTTGAATGGTTTCGGATTGGTACTTGAATGTATGAGCATTGGCGTTAGCTTAATTGTATGTGATGATTTGAATGTAAATGGAATGTTGTCGAATTTTGTAGAAAAGAGTTACTAACGTCAGAATGCGTTTTGAATTGATTGTTGATGTTGTTAATATGATTGTTGGTATTGTTGTTGAAGATTTGGCCGAGTTGAATTCTCGGGGTTGTTGAATTTACAGGGGAAATGCTGCCCAAATTTCTGTAAATGAAGTGCTAGCTTAGCATTGGATTTCTAAGTGCTTATGACTAATGTTTGGTGTCTAACGACGTTGTTTTAGATCTTGGGAAGCCGAGACTTAAGTTTGGATTAGCTTAGGTATGGACGAGGTATGTAAAGCTTACCCTCTTTCTTTTGGCATGTCTTAGATGAAAGTAAGATATGATACGAGCCTTGGGGTAACTCCATTCATAAGATCCGAGCATGTTTACGATTCTTATTCACTTCTTGATGTTAGCATTCCTAATGTAGTCGAGCTATGGTCCTTGTGTCCTTTGTACGATTGGATTTCAAATGTTGCATGAATAGTTTTGTTCCTAAAGGGTTCTATGTCGAAAAAGGGTCGTAACTTTCGTAGACAGAACCGGATCGCCTCGATATGCTCGTAGAAGGCTCTGTAGCGTATTATAACTATACCTTCCATGGGCGGACTCGGATTGGGTTGACGCTCGTCCGTGGGTCCCGCGACTTTCCTTTGTATAGTTCTAACGACTTTTGAATGAACTTGGCATGATTATCGTCTTAACCCTCGAGCATCGATTACTTACTTTTCTATCGAGTCTGTAATGACAATTATGTCCCTGATTTCCCTAAGCTATTTCATATGGTTTTGATACGTATCTATGATTCCTAAAGTTCCATTTGATATATTCCGAAAGCTCTACATTCGGAGAAAACTTGATTCGACTATTGTTTTGGTTTTTAAATGATGGTTCGTTTTGATTATTCCATTGAGTCTTTGAAAATGTTTTAAACTGCATATAGTTGCTCACGACTCTGCTCGTGCATATGGTTGTTACATCTTTCGCCGAGTCCTGGGCCGGTTATGTCGTCGTCCGCACTATGTTATATTCCGGTGTTATGCTGTGTTACGGTTCACCGAGCTCCTCGCTAGAGGGCCGGGTTCCGTTTATATTTGGTGTTATGCTGTGTTATGGCGTTATGATGTGTTATGATGTGTGACGGGGATACGGAGATTTGAAATCTTCTGGTGTTGTCTTTGTGTTATGGCGCCATTGACGGGTGGGCGACCATATTCCTTGAGCCCCATGCATGATTTGTGTTTTAATCAGTAAGCATTTTGGTATTCTGGATATTGCACTTATTTTCTGTACTTTTTGTTCCGATTATGATCCTGTTTACTGTATTTCATGCTTTGCATACTCAGTACATATTTCGATGCCACCAACCTTTTTTTTTTCTTCGGGAGCTGCGTTTCATGCCCGCAGGTACAGACGCCCACTTTGGTGATCCGTCAGCTTAGAATATATATTCTGCTGTTTTGGAGCGCTCCCTTGTTCCGGAGCCTAGATTTTGGGTACAAACACCTTTGTTATATATGTATATGTATATGGCTATTCAGGGGTACGGCGAGGCCACCGTCCCGTCATATGATTACATTGTTACTCTTAGAGGTCTGTAGACATATGTGTGGGTTGTGGGTAGTCACTGTTCAGTTATGTCAGTGTGATTTGTATTCTGGACGTCCCCCTGTATTATGATAGCCTTACCGGCTTATGTGCGATATATATGCTTATATGCGACGGTTTGAGACGACGTCTGATCTTTGTATATGTATCCTCTGCTGAAAGTTGTGACTACGATATGTGTATATATTTGTGACAGCTTTGGGGCGACGTCTTACTTTCTGTATGTATAAATTATTTGTATGTTGTTTCTGGTTAATGGGTATGTACGGGTGCCCGAATTCGGGCACTAGTCGCGTCACCTACCGGGTTTGGGTCGTGACGAAGTGGTATCGAGCAATTCGTCCTCGGATTGTCTACGGACCGTGTCCGAACAAAGTCTTGTTTATGGTGTGAAGCCGGCCACACTTATAAACGGAGGTCATGGGGCATATTAGAATCGGTGACTTCTTCTATCTTAGATCGTGCGATAGAGCCAAGTCATAGGAAATGAAATTCCTTGTACTAACTTTTGATTTCAGCTAAAGGTCGACATCGACAGAAGAAAGTGAGTGACGATATTCGAAGTTACAAAGCACGCAGGTAAGCAAAGGCACGGAAGATATATATCGGGTAAGGTATTGAGGTATGATTGAAATGTACAGTTAAATATTGGAATGGAAAAGTGGACAGGAAAGGGTAACAGGTAGGGCTGTTCACGGTTTTGGTTAAAATCAAAACCAAACCGAAAATTTAACCAAACCGAATAAAAAAACCGACATTTGGTTTGGTTTAGTTTGATTTGGTTTTAAATTTTAAAAACCGATAATATTTGGTTTGGTTATGGTTCTATTAAAAAATAACTGATAAATAACCGAACCAAACTGATAAATTATATACATAAATTTTATAATTATTTATATACATAAATTTTATAATTATTTATATGTATAATATTAGTTTTTCATAAATAATTATAAATATTTTATACCTTTTAATCATTAATTTGATTTTTGGTCTACTTATTTCACATGATTGTTTAAGACCCATGTTTTTAAGAATATGTCCAAGCCCATGTCTTTAAGTCTTTTAACTCTTTAAGTGTTAAGTGTAAACCTACTAACAGAAGCTCACGTTAGAGCCTAATGTCTTTAACTTAAATTTTTAGTCTTTCTTCATCAGCCATTTGATTTTAGGTTGTTTCTTCTTCTTTTCTTTTTTTTTCGAATTTATACCTTTCTTTTGTCTTGTTTGAATGAGTCCTAAACTTCTAATATTTTTCATATGAAAAGGACAGAGGTTGTAGATTTGGAGGTTCCTATAGAAGATACTTCGATACGCCGCATTTGATGTAACTCAAGCACGGTAATGTAACAATACTTCTTCCTTGAGTAATCCTCCTAAAAAGCAGAAAAGAACAAATCCTTGTAATCGAGACCCTAGCCTTGGGGATAATGATAGAAAAACATCTGAAGTTTGAGATTTTTACACAAAGTTTTGTTAATAAAATGGGAGAATTGAGGGCGAAATGCAATTATTGCCCCAAAGTGTGGGATCATTACACAAAGTTTTTTTATTTCATATATTTTCATTTTAATTTTAGGTAGTCTTTATGTTTAATTAATATGTATGTTTGTAAACAACAACTAAAAGCTCCTATGCTTTACTTTATTTCCAGGTATGTGTATTAAGATGACAAAAATGGCGCAGCCACTACTAAGTTAGTTTTTAGCTCTATATGTAATAGTTTAGCAACTTTGGGTAACTTGAGTACTACACTATCACTAATAGTGAAAATGTTTCTATGATGTATGTTTCACCTTAAACTATAAATAAAAGTTATCATTTGAACAAAAAAAAAAAGACATGTCTTTTTCAACTTTTTAATGTTTTATTGATAAGTCTCATGGCTGCTAGTCATAAACCGAAAAATCGAACCAAACCGAACCAAACCGACAATAACCAAACCGGTGGTTATTATTTTATTTGGTTTGGTTATGGTTTTAGACATTTAATACTTATGATATCAATTAGTCCATTTTAACCCTAGAAATTAGGAACTAGCCCACAAGGGAAAAGGAAAATCTGAGAGAAAAAAATACCAAATTAAGTACTAGGTAATCATAACCCAATCACTAATTTGCCGATTTACCTCTAATTGAAGTTTTTATGACGTTATAAATTTTTATACATTTTTGTAAATTTGAGAACTCGTAAGGGCTTTTTACATGCCTACAATGATGAGTCATGATAAAGTTATAAGTCTCGAAAAGCATACTATACATATTTGAGTATTTTATGTGGTAATATTATTAATTTGTTTTAAACAATATTTTTTTCTTAAATATTTATTATAGATATTTAAAGAATTATCCTGTCATTCAAATTATGTCTTAATATAGGCTTAATTATTGAATTAAAATATTATTCTTATAACACTATTTATTATTTATTGATGTTATTTACCATTTATCATTTGCTATTTTAAATTTTTATTCGTCCGATTAAATGTAATTTTTTAATTTTATTTTCTCCTGTAATATTGTGTCGTACGTGCTGGAAAACATAAGTAATTCACAAAGATTTCACTTAAAATAGGATTAAATTTTAAATTAAAATTATAAATATACATAACTTATATCATTGTTAAATACTTTAAAAATGTATCAAAAATCCAAATTAAAGTCCTTTGTCTCAATCGAAAAATGAATTCGAAGTACAGTAGTTAATTAATCAAATTTTACATGTGCACACTTTTAACATAAAAATTATCTAATAAATTACTATATTAAAAAAGAAACTATAATTATTTTTTTATATATATATTAAGAAAATGTTTTAAAAAAATATTGTAGTTAAAGAAAATACAGTTTGAACTCCAAACAGTAATAATACTTCATAATTGCAAATGTATATATATATATATATATATTACTTTTTTTTAATATAAAAGAATTTTGCAAAATATCGGATAATCAATATTTTATATAATTTAGGATAAGATATTTAAGTTTGACATAAAAAAAATTATTACAATGTGAATTTCATAAAATAGTTCATTAAATTAAGAAAAAAAAAAAAAGTTATTTTTTAACATGCATCTTTTGGGAAATAATCGAAGCTTAAAGTAAAAACAATTTGACTTTATTGACTTTTCGCATTTTTTGTGTGGTTTAATTTGAAAGGAACATCTACAAAAGTATCTTCCAATATCAAGGTATTTAATTATTTATGCAAATCCTTCGTTTCACCAAAAAAGAAACGAAAAGAAAAAAAGTGGTATTTAATTATTTATAAATTAACTTTATTGATATCATCATAAAACACTATTTTTGCATTAAATATTTTCAATATTAATTGGATACTATAATCTATTTTGGTAAAAAATAAGTTAGCCAATATGGTTCAATTCGAAGAAACAAATGAGACTAATTTAACATTAAAACAAAGCTTGATTTGGATCATTAGAGATTTTAATCTTAAAAATTTCAGTAAAATAGAAACTAGAAGTGCTTTCAATTGTTTGATTTTTTTTTTAAAATAATGTAGAAATTAAGAAAAATATTTTATTTTTTTTACTTTCAGGTATGTTTTTGTACTTTAATATTTTATGTAACGACCATTTGGTCGTTATAACACTTTTGACCCATTTATCCCGTTGACCTTTCCCGAGCCCTATTAGTACGATTTTTACCTGCGGGGGATGGGTGGTACGATTCTCTAGGTGACCGGGCTAGATTTATGATGACTTTTGTGTAATTGAGCCTTAAAGTGAAAAAAAGTTTAACTAATAGTTGACTTTTGGGTGAACAGACCATTTTCGAAATCGTCGATTCGAGAGGTATGGATGGTCGTTTGTGATTTGGTGGGATGTTCGGTTCAGCTCCCAAGGCACTTAGGAGTGTTTCGAGTTATTGATTGGAAAGTTAGTATTTGGCCATTAGGTGTTGCCCCGATCAAATAGACCTCCGTTGGGAATTTCGAGACCGCGAGTGAGTCCGTAGCGTGTTTTTATGTGTGAATGCTTGTCGGGTTGTATCCGGGTCTCGGTGTGATTGTCGATTTTGGGATTGTGTTGGTGAAAACTAAAAATTCTAGTGTCGGTGTCCGCCGTAGCGCACCGCATCCGCTATGCACTGCATAGCGGTCTTAGACCACTATAGCAGGATGATAACTTTCGAGAGGGCGCCTAGCGGACAGAATCCGCCGTGGCGCATGCCCGATAGCGAGACCGGTGTCACTAGCCGAGCCCTGCTATACGGACTCATGACTACTGCGCCTAGGTGACGGGTTCCAGATCTATTAAATGCTAGGATAAAACCCTTCACTCTCATCACTTTATTTATTACTTCCAAAGCAATTTTAGGCGAATTGAAGAGTTATTGGTTGATTCTCTCTGTGTAAGTCTCCTAACCTAGAATTCATTACCTTATCTTCCCTAAGCTTGAATCCATGCTAGAAATCCATTAAATCTAAGAGGAAAGATGAGTTTTGTTGATTATTTCATAAAATGAGTTCTAGTCTTTCTAAATGGAAATTATTGGTGGATTTGACTAATCTAATCATAGAATTTGATGATTTCATAGCTAATAGGCTTGAATCTTCCATTTATGTTGATGAAATTGAATGTTGGGAAGTTAGGGATTACACCAAAATTGGGGATTTTCACTTGAATAGCGAAATTGACCCATTCTTGAGTTATATTAGCAATTGATTAGTAGGATTGAACACCTAGAATGTTGAATTGTATATTTCACTTTCCAAATACCCGTTTCACCCTTGTGGGCCCGTTTCCCCCTTTCTCCATAGTTGAATTTGATTCAGAAGATAAGTATAGCAATATAGGTGTTGTTCTTCCTTATTTCTAATCTAGAACTCAATTATGAATAGACATCGAGTATTTGGAGGCGCTACAAAGGGGCAAGGCAAAGGTGTGATTGTTCGTGGCTCCTGCTCGGCTACCAGGTAGGTTACGGCTTATCTAATGGTTAGACTTCGGTTAGTGAAGCATATGTAGAGTTAATGATTGATAGAGAAAGCATGTTAGGCCTTCGAGTATAAAGTTGGGATGGATTACTTAGGTTGTGCATTTGTTTGGCTGGCTTGTTTTTCTTGTTGTGATATTTATTGGCTTGTTGCCACGTTGTGATACTAAACTTGATATTGATAGATTCTTGTGATATGCGTCATTGTGTGTACCGTTGATGATAGATTCTTGTGATATGTGCCAGTGTGTGTACTTCATTGATATTGATAGTGTCACGACCCGAGCTACGGGCCGCGACGGAGTATCGGGGCCAACCCACGGCTAAGCACCCACTGCTTATCTGCTATTATTGTTCATACTATATGTCCAATCATGTAAGGCATCAATTTTACGAAATACATTAACTTTTATAAATATAACCCTTCGGCTATCAAAATAATATATATATACATATACATACAAGCCATGGGACAATACTATCCGCGCTGCGTATCTACGAGCCTCTACTAGAGATACTGAACATGCGAATGAGGACGGAGACCCGTCATGCCCAAAACATAAATATACGAGATATATGTACCAAAAGAGAAATGCGTGGCACCAGGGAAGATGGAGTGCTCTCAAATCAACTTCTAGCTCCTATGAATCTAGGTCGCCTCCCATCTACTGTGGGCATGAACACGACGTCAGGAACAAAAGGACGTGGAAGTACGAATATTTAATGCGCGAAGTATGTGGACTAAACAATAATGAAACATCAATAAGCGAGGAGGCATAAAACAAGAATGTTTACATGTAGCGGCGAATACATAGGAAGATCATATGCTTATACTTTCATACTGCAAATCTTATCATCTCATATCATATCTTTTATGCCTTAAATATCTTTGCAGGCCATATAGGTGCGGTGTATTAATCGAGTATCAATAACATCATCATTGGCACAACGTCCGGGCATCTGCGTCAGGATATTATCTCATGCGCCAGCTAGTGGTGTCTGCATGCCATTTGGACATGGTGTGTATGTGCACGCCCCTTGCAGCGTTTGCCGACGTATAGGCGCGGTGTGATATCATCGACATTCATAACATGCTCATCAAAATTCATCTTATCACATAACATGCTTATCATAATATGTCTTCGTAGTATCACGTAACTCGGTCATGGTATCTTGACATCATACGTATTACAATACATGCATGGGGACTCTCTTAGCTATTCATACTTTTATCGGGGTGATAAGGTCGTGGACCCCGTTGTCATTATGAACGTTCTTACGTATTACGCCTCACCTTGGAAGGATTAAGCATGAGGTGAGTGGACACCATGATCAATACCATTAAATTACTATATATTACATCATTAGCTCCTTGGGAGCGTCATATTAAAGATTGCGTTTCTAGACTTTGAAACTAGACTTTAACACATCATAGTCATCGTATTTCTTATCTCGTATAGCTATTCATGGGGGTCTTTACTTTTACGAGAGATAGGAACATTCATAGTAAAGAGAATTTCATGCCATATAGGACTCGTACCTTGAAGGAAGGACTAGCCTCGCATACCTTTGTCGCAGCTTCTATTGCGGCTTGTGCTCCTTAATGCACTCGTATACCTTCAATGGAATTCGTATCGGCATTAGCTATATCATCGTAAACATGTTCTCTAAGCTATAGAAATTTGGGCAGCACCTCGCTTTTTGTTTATCTTACTTTCATATTCCATATCAACTCCCAACATTTATAATAATCATCACAATATGATTAACAACAATCGTCATTCATTCGCTAAATGATTTGCATTTCATAATTCACCTCAATTTCCCATAATTATGACTAAAAATCCATCGTCGCTATTCTTTCGTATCCAACACTCATTTCATGTCTATAGGTCATTTATAACTTTTACATTTATATCATGACAAACTCGTTTCTGCATGATTCGAGCCAACTACTTATTCAATAATAACATTTTTTCGTCATTTTGATGACCCATTTTGTGGTACTCTTCTGTCCGTGAATCTCAGAATTTTATAATTACTTGAAATAGCATGTAAAGGTCATGGTTACCTTAAATGGTAGAGAAATAGTCCTTGAATGATAATACACCCTCTTGCACAAAACCCTAGTTAACTATTTGAGATTTCTTGACCTTAATAGCTTTAATGAAGTTTCTTAGGCTTGGTCTCCTCAAATCTTGTTATCAATCCTTGATCTCCTTAGTTTTCTTGTGGATGGAATGTTTGGAAGGTTCTAGAGGTGTGGAGGGGTTGAAGACGTGAATGGAAATGAAATAAATGAAGTGAGATCACATTTAAAGACTTGGAACATCTTCAGTCGTCGGAAGCACCCACAATTTGTTCCACGGTCGATGGAACCCGGTGTTGGTCGGTAAGAAGCTGGTGGTGGTTCTGACCAGCTGACCATCACTACGCTGGTGGTTCCACGAATCATTCCACGGTCCGTGGAACATTATATGGGCCGTGGAAGTGGTCGTGGGAAATCTAACTCCATGGTGTTACCGTCAGCTTCGTTTGATCTCAGTCACTTATGGAACCTTAGCAGCAACTTTGTTTACCCTTTCATTATAAATCTAGGGGATGTTATAAACTCTTCTCGCAATAACCTTGAGGCATCAATAACTCAATACTCCTAGTTTGCATCGACACACTGGCTTATAAACGGGACCCTTAACGACTTTCTTCTTGGGAGTCTAATATCTTTGGGAAATCTTAATTAGAGTCATCGCCACTTGATATTTCTTGCTTATTAAGGTACTTCTTATACGCCATATCTTTGGGAGTCTATTCGTAGAAAGGAAAAATTTCCCAGGTAACTTTTGGAGTAGAAAAAACAACAATTTGTTCAGGCAAAGTTTGGCTAAGTTAGGAAGACAAGTGCTAAGGTAAGAAATTTTTTTTTATATGTTAGCAGGGTTTTAGTATGTTTTTAAAGTGGAAATGAATGAAAATGGAAAAGGAGGGAGGTGTGTGTTGTGTGGGGCCCTGCCATGGTGTGTGTAGGTTAAGAATTAATTTTACCTACATGTTTGTGTGTTGTTGTAGGGATAAATGGAATGAAAATTATGGAATTTAATGAGATGTTGTGGGTAGAAGGGTGTTGGAATCGTTGATTTTAGTTGGGGGCCAAAAAGAATGAATTATTTAGCTTTTTTTGTTGTCTTTTGAGTTCTAAGGAAAAAAGAATTTGATGATTTGTTAATGTGGGAACGGGTTTTGGGCTGTTTTAGGACTAATGTAATTCTTATGTAGATTTTAATTTATGATAAATGGTTAAAGGGGGATTTTTGGGGGAAATTTATAAATTTAAAGGGGAGGAGGTTTTTTTTCCTGGGTTTTTGGTTTGGTTTCGGGTGAATTGGGTATAGTTTGGATTTTTGTTTTTGTGAATTGTTTAAAATATTCTTGAATAATTTTTATGGTTCGTTGGGAATGAATTTTAAACGTTGAGTTGATTTGCGTAAATAGTTGAAAAGTATAACGGGAAAGTTGATGAATTATGTAGAAAAAGTCGTTAATGTTAGAATGCATTGGAGTTAATTATTGATGTTGTAGTTTGGTTGTTGGGATGGTTGTTTTATGAATTTTATTTAATTTCGGGGGGTTATTTAAGGGGAAAAGCCCATTTTCCAGAATTTTTATCGTTTAAGGGTTCCAAATGCCTTAGCTAATGTTGGTATTTAATGGCATATTGTAGATCTTGGGAAGTTTGCGAGTAAGATTGGATTAGCTTTGAAATGGGGGTATGTAAAGTTGTCTTTCCTTTCTTTTGGCATTCTTAGATCCAAAAGGTTATGAAATGAT
>NW_026716702.1:0-16478 GCF_029784015.1 Lycium ferocissimum
TCATATCATCGACATTTTCTCATATTTAGCATCATCTTTGTCATTGTAAAATCGGAGTCGTCGTTCTAGATATAGAAACTTTCAAAAGAATTGTAAAACTCGGATTTGGAGAAGAATAAATATTTTGGAAAACATTTATGAGCCTTTAGGAAGAAAATCAAGCCTTGGAATGATATCCAAAAATTTCCTTTAACTGTAGTACGGAAATAAGCCAAATGGAGCCACAGGAGAAAATTAGGTGTCACGACCCAACTCCGTAGGCCGCGACACGTGCCCTAGTTGGGCACTCGTACGTACCTTAACCTAAGTTAGCAAAATATTACAAATAAGGTAAACAATAATTTAACAAGGACAAGTGGGCATGCCGCACGAAGGCCGATAAGGCGTCGTCGCAAAACATGGATAAACTCTAAACGTACGCAAATCTCACGAAACATATACGAACCCACACCACATGTCTACGTACCTCACGGGAACAAAAACATAATCATATGACGGGACGGGGCCCCGCCGTACCCCGTAATAAATACGTACATATGCGATAGAAAGTTTTTATACCAAAATACGGGCTCCGGGACAAAGGAGCACTCCAAAGTGTACCGAGCAAAACCTAGGCGAGCGGATCAGCAAACCAGACTTCTGTACCTGCGCGGCACGAAAACGCAGCCCCCGAAGAAAGGGGGTCAGTACGGAAAATGTACTGAATATGTAAAGCGGAGACTGTAATACATAAGACTAAAATCAGAACAGAATGTGCGGAAACGAACGAGATGCATAAATAATCAAAAGTGCGTATCAGAAATCACAAGTAATGCGTGCAGAAAACATATGCAAAAGCCGGCCCCGCTATGGGACTCGGTGAACAGAACAGAGGCGCTCCCTTCTGTCCCGCGCCAAAACACATCATACTTCAGAGTAGGGAATATCTCCGAAACAACGCATCATAACATACCAAGTGGCCACATCACATCACATAATCGGATCGTATATCAAAATATATGTACATGGCACATCATACTCCGGACCCATGTACATGTCATACCTGCCCCCTCACACCGAGGCACGGCGAACAATGCAGAGAAATACGCTTGAGAACATATCCTGGCCCGGGCTCAGTGTGGGAAACATTGAGGCATCCACGAGTGGAGTAGTGAGAAACTAATGCAATAAAAATAACATACATATGTCCAGAGACTCGATGAGGCAGATCAACGACAAATCAAATTAATGAAATCGGACGGAGTCATAGTGCGTACCTTTCGGACATCACGGTGGATTATGACGGAACAGAACGTTCGGAGTCAAAGTACATATCAAAACGTTTCATAGGACTTAATGAAATATTTAAAATGATTTTTGTTTAGTAGCTAAAACATTCCTTAAAGGCCGCTTGAAAACAAATCGTAAATACAAAAGAGTAAAATCAGAAATAGGGGGCCCACCTCGGTCAATTGAGGTGGCGGACGTAAATTACATATGTTAAACTTATAATATCACTTACAAGGATATTAGGACAATCGGAATGCATTTATACAAGTTTTAGAGGTTTAAACAATTTTTCTAACCATTTGCAAAATATTTAGTTCAATTCGACTGAATGAAGAAGGGGCATTTTTGGACGTGGATTCCGAGGAGTAGAGGTGCCCCCGAGGTCCAAAGTCAAGCCTAATGCATCTAAGACGTGCCAATAGAAGAAATGGGAGAGCTTTACATACCTTTCTTGCCCTTTACGCTTACCAAAACTCCAATCCTGTTTCGTCAGAAATCTGCAAATGGTCATCTTTACCAGTTACTATTCATGCAAGCCGACATTTCAATCTTTGGTTTCTATTTGGCTACCGAAATTTCGGCAGCACTTCCCCTATAAATATGGCACCCCCGAGATTCAACTCGGCTCAAAATAGTCAACAACAACCCGAGAATGGAACTCGGCCAAAATAACAACAACCATACTAACAACAATATGAACAACCAATCCAAAACACATTCCAACATAAGTAGTCTTCCTTACTACATAGTATGTCAACTTTCAATCCAATTCCGCACATTCGAACCAACATGAACGTTTACATATTCATTCACTAATTTGAGATCATTTAAACATAAACTAAGAGCATTTCAAGCTATATGTCCAATATTCAATACTTTCACCAATTTCCATATTCCATCCAAAATTCTCATATATGAAACAAAACCATTCCAACGCATTTTCTACTTACTAATTCATCTCCAACAACAACAATTTACACCTTAACAACTTAATTCCCATAATGTCATAAAATCATAAAAATACGACATAAGTTCCTACATTCCGTTTCAAAGAAATCTTAACTCATACATGTTCCCTTTACTTGCAACGATCATAACGACGCAACTAACACATTAAACAAAATAAATTCAACATATTTCCTTCTACCATATACCATACGGCTAAGCACCCATATTCCAACTCCAACCAAATTTATTCAACTTTCATTTCCAATGTGAATTTCACCATAACCACAACTAGAATACAACATAAACTTCAACTCATCTTACCTATACAACAATCATACATACACGGCCATATACATGTATATATATCCACCATGCAAACTTCCATATTCTCATATATTCTTCTTATTTCCACATACTAGAACATAGGCAAACCTTCATAACATGATAAAAGAATGAATTCTTACCTTTTTTCCACAATCTTCTTTACTTCACCAAGTTGCCAACTTGAAGAAATAAGTGTTCTTCCTTCCAAAACAATTGCACCAAGTTGTTAAGGGACCTTGAATTGGTAGGAATTCAACAAGAAAATAATTTTGGAATCAAAATTTGAAGGGTTGGTTTCCCACCTTCTTGGCCGAATGGCCTTTATTTTTTGTTCTTGGTTTTTCTTGTTTCTCTCCTTCTTTTCTTGTCTTGAAAATTCTAGAGAATTAATGAATTTGGCCCCTTATATTAATTCATCACATGACTTAGTCACATGACTAAGTCATGGGTTGGGCTAGGCCTTAGCATGGCCTTGGGCTAGCTTGTCTTATTATTTTTTTTTTCCATTTCCAAGCCCAACTACTTAGTCCATATTTTTGGTGATTCATGAAACCATTTTCCGACATTCCAATTTTGCCCTTAGTCTTTTCCGATATTTCCACATCTAAATTTTTCCATAACCAACTTATGAGCCAAACATGATCAATGCATTACAATGTCCTTAACCTTCCTTAATATTTCCGCGTCAATATTTTCCTTAAACATCCCATGCACACTACGTAGAATCCAATGGAAACCTTAATTCCTACCATTCCGAATCATTTCCAACTTTTCCGAATGCGCATAAAATGCGAGGTATAACATTCTCCCCCCCTTTAGAACATTCGTCCTCGAATGTTCAACTGACCTTATGGGGTTTCATAACACTTCGGGGAGGTTTCCTTCGCCAAACACAGACTTGAGCTTGACCCAAGCACTTGTAAGGGCCTTCATCTTTTAACTTCCTTTGTCATTCTTCGACATCTCTTTACTAGGGCTGTTCGGGGTCTTAAGTCGGATATGCAGCAAACTGAATCTTCGTCAGAATCAGAAGATCAAACGGACATCGGACGGAGTCATATTCGGAATCAGAAGCATGAAAGTACAACAGACAGAATCTTACTCCGATGATCATCTTAAACAGATTCAAAATTGGAGCCAGACGTACAGAAGCATATTGAGCAAGCCCATAATCAGAATTAGGCGTATCGGCACGTATACCAGACAGATTCATAGTCAGGGTCGGACGGACGAGCATATGTCGGACAAATTCATGATCGGAGTCAATCGCACAGAGATGTGTCAGACGGGTTTATCGTCAGAGTCGAACGTATAAAGGTATAGCAGATAGAAACATGATTAGATTCAGAAGTACCGGGATATAATAAGCAGAGTTTATCGAAGTCAGAGGCGCAGAAATATAGCATACGGAATCGCGATCAAGGTCAGGCTACTTTTACTACTCCTTTAGAGACCTACGGGAATTTCCTTATCGCGTTGTACTTCTCGCTTGATTGCAAACTTGCTTCTCTCATTCTTACATAATGGTTTCCTACTTCGCTTGTCGGCTCCTCCAAAGGTTTTTACTTGATCATACTTCTTATCCTTAATTCCTTCCAATACTTCAATTCCCAACCTTAATCCATAGTGAAAGGAGTAGCAACTCATCTTACAACACCTGTACCATATCTTTCCTTATTACTCGAACTTCGATGTCTTTGTCCGATTGCCGGCTTCCCACACCGTAGCACCGGTGGCTGGGAATTACTTACCTACCGATACAATTGCATGCAGAATATCGTACGCATTTACACACCTATATGATTATTATCGACTATCCCACAAAATAATCCCCACGTTGTTCAAGCCTATACAAATCCCGAGACTATACTGTACTTTCTTCCTCTTCACCCCTTATGTTCCGTTTCGTAATGCCTTCCGTTAGTGGCAACTTTTTGTCGTTAGGACTCGCCTTTCGACCAACATAATCACCAGAAAAAGTCATACACATACATATATACACACACTCATTATCATTCTACTTATAAACATTTCCAATCGCTACTTAAATTTACCTTGATTTCCAAGCGATATTGCGCTTTCTTCCTTTTTTCCTCATTAACTGCTCCGGTCTGCGCGACTTCTGTAAGGGTGCTATCTGCTTCACAGACTCCCGTTTCCTTTAGGTTACCCCAAACTTCCATTTATCCCCTTAAATTCCAAGTTTGTAAAATTTTTCAATTACTTCCCAGGGGGGTCACCCATCCTAAAATTGCTCCTCCCCTGAGCACGCTTAACTTCGCAACTTCGACGGATTCTAGTCCCCTTAATGTCAATATGATCACGTCCATTTCCACACACGACCTTTATTACATAATACAAGGCTAATCGAGGCCTTACGGATCCCGAGGCATATTCACAACACGTCCTTTCTTGTACAATTACTATTTTACCCTTCTTGAGCTTCGGTAGTCACCTTTGCAAATTCTTATTACTCGAAATCCGTACGCCGCAAATACCCATAATACCGTACAGAATATACAGTTTCGTATCCCACTCTAGCCATTCGGGATCTTCTCGTTTCGGGTAACGGGATAAATATATTCGAACTTACTCGTGTGACCTCTCCCGTCACCACTTACCATTTTTCGCCGTACGCAAAGGAATTTTTATTTCCTATGACTTGGCTCTATCGCACGATCTAAGACGGAAAGATGGTCAACAATTCCTAAATGCCCGTAGCCTCCTCGTTTATAAATGTGGCGCGCTTCACACCATAAACAGACTCTACTAGACACGGTCCGTAGACATTCCGAGGACCTAACCGCTCGATACCACTTTTGTCACGACCCAACTCCGTAGGCCGCGACACGTGCCCTAGTTGGGCACTCGTACGTACCTTAACCTAAATTAGCAAAATATTACAAATAAATAAGAAATAATAATTTAACAAGGACAAGTGGGCATGCCGCACGAAGGCCGATAAGGCCGTCACAAAACATGGATAAACTCTAAACGTACGCAAATCTCACGAAACATATACGATAACCCACACCACATGTCTACGTACCTCTACGTAACAAAAACATAATCATATGACGGGACGGGGCCCCGCCGTACCCGTAATAAATACGTACATATGTACAGAAAATTTTATACCAAAATACGGGCTCCGGGACAAAGGAGCACTCTTCAACAACCGAGCGGAAAACCTAGGCGAGCGGATCACAAACCGACTTCGTCCGTACCGCGCGGCACGAAACGCACCCCGAAGAAAGGGGTCGGTACGGAAAATGTCGAATATGTAAAGCGGAGAAATGTAATAACAAAACTAAAATCGAAGAATGTGCGGAAACGAACGAGATGCATAAATAATCAAAATGCGTACCAGAAATCATAAGTAATGCGTGCGTAAAACATATGCAAAGCCGGCCCCGCTATGGGACTCGGTGAACGAACGAGGCGCTCCTTCCGTCCCGCGCCAAAACACATCATACTTCAGAGTAGGGAATATCTCCGAAACAGATCATAACATACCAAGTGGCCACATCACATCACATAATCAGATCAGATATCAAAATATATGTACATGGCACATCATACTTCGGACCCATGTACATGTCATACCTGCCCCCTCACATCGAGGCACGGCGAACAATGCAGAGGATACGCTTGAGAACATATCCTGGCCGGGCTCGGTGGGGAAACATTGAGGCGTCCACGAGTGGAGTAGTGAGAAACTAATGCAATAAAATAACATTTATATTTCCAGAGACTCGATGAGGCATATCAGACGTCAAATCAAATCAATGAAATCGGACGGAGTCATAGTACGTACCTTTCGGACATCACGGAGGATTATGTCGGAACGGAACGTTCGGAGTCAGAGTACATATCAAAACGTTTCATAGGACATAATGAAATATTTAAAATGATTTTTGTTTAGTAGCTAAAACATTCCTTAAAGGCCGCTTGAAAACAAATCGTAAATACAAAAGAGTAAAATCAGAAATAGGGGCCCACCTCGGTCAATTGAGGTGGCGGACGTAAATTACATATGTTAAACTTATAATATCACTTACAAGGATATTAGGACAATCGGAATGCATTTATACAAGTTTTAGAGGTTTAAACAATTTTTCTAACCATTTGCAAAATATTTAGTTCAATTGTACCGAATGAAGAAGGGGCATTTTTGGACGTGGATTCCGAGGAGTAGAGGTGCCCCCGAGGTCCAAAGTCAAGCCTAATGCATCTAAGACGTGCCAATAGAAGAAATGGGAGAGCTTTACATACCTTTCTTGCCCTTTACGCTTACCAAAACTCCAATCCTGTTTCGTCAGAAATCTGCAAATGGTCATCTTTACCAGTTACTATTCATGCAAGCCGACATTTCAATCTTTGGTTTCTATTTGGCTACCGAAATTTCGGCAGCACTTCCCCTATAAATATGCCGCCCCGAGAATTCAACTCGGCTCAAAATAGTCAACAACAACCCGAGAATGGAACTCGGCCAAAATAACAACAACCATACTAACAACAATATGAACAACCAATCCAAAACACATTCCAACATAAGTAGTCTTCCTTACTACATAGTATGTCAACTTTCAATCCAATTCCGCACATTCGAACCAACATGAACGTTTACATATTCATTCACTAATTTGAGATCATTTAAACATAAACTAAGAGCATTTCAAGCTATATGTCCAATATTCAATACTTTCACCAATTTCCATATTCCATCCAAAATTCTCATATATGAAACAAAACCATTCCAACGCATTTTCTACTTACTAATTCATCTCCAACAACAACAATTTACACCTTAACAACTTAATTCCCATAATGTCATAAAATCATAAAAATACGACATAAGTTCCTACATTCCGTTTCAAAGAAATCTTAACTCATACATGTTCCCTTTACTTGCAACGATCATAACGACGCAACTAACACATTAAACAAAATAAATTCAACATATTTCCTTCTACCATATACCATACGGCTAAGCACCCATATTCCAACTCCAACCAAATTTATTCAACTTTCATTTCCAATGTGAATTTCACCATAACCACAACTAGAATACAACATAAACTTCAACTCATCTTACCTATACAACAATCATACATACACGGCCATATACATGTATATATATCCACCATGCAAACTTCCATATTCTCATATATTCTTCTTATTTCCACATACTAGAACATAGGCAAACCTTCATAACATGATAAAAGAATGAATTCTTACCTTTTTTCCACAATCTTCTTTACTTCACCAAGTTGCCAACTTGAAGAAATAAGTGTTCTTCCTTCCAAAACAATTGCACCAAGTTGTTAAGGGACCTTGAATTGGTAGGAATTCAACAAGAAAATAATTTTTGGAATCAAAATTTGAAGGGTTGGTTTCCCACCTTCTTGGCCGAATGGCCTTTATTTTTTGTTCTTGGTTTTTCTTGTTTCTCTCCTTCTTTTCTTGTCTTGAAAATTCTAGAGAATTAATGAATTTGGCCCCTTTTTATATTAATTCATCACATGACTTAGTCACATGACTAAGTCATGGGTTGGGCTAGGCCTTAGCATGGCCTTGGGCTAGCTTGTCTTATTATTTTTTTTTTCCATTTCCAAGCCCAACTACTTAGTCCATATTTTTGGTGATTCATGAAACCATTTTCCGACATTCCAATTTTGCCCTTAGTCTTTTCCGATATTTCCACATCTAAATTTTTCCATAACCAACTTATGAGCCAAACATGATCAATGCATTACAATGTCCTTAACCTTCCTTAATATTTCGCGTCAATATTTTCCTTAAACATCCCATGCACACTACGTAGAATCCAATGGAAACCTTAATTCCTACCATTCCGAATCATTTCCAACTTTTCCGAATGCGCATAAAATGCGAGGTATAACATTAGGGAATAGTGGGCCCACCTCGAGTCAAATGAAGTGGCGTATACAATTTACGTATAATACATTTCTTTCAACTTTTCGTGAATATTGGCTTCAATTCTACTGAATGAATAGTAACTAATTTCAATCTCGGATTTCTAGGAAAGGAATTGTCCCCGAGGCACGTATTCCAGCCTATTATGTCTAAGACATGCCAAAGAAGGAAAATGAAGTCTTACATACCTCTTTCCGCTCCTTCTGCTACTCCAAATTCAAGTTCCAAGTTCGCCGTAATCTACACTTTGGTCACATTTACCAAACGTCAATTTGAGCATTTAAAGGTTGAAATAATCATTTGCCTACCGAAATTTCGGCAAAGACTTCCCCCCGTAAATACATCCTACCCCCAAGTTCAACTTGGCCAATTTCAATCAACAACAACAACCCGAGAATGAAACTCGGCCAAAATATCAACCAACAATACCCACAATCCATTCAAGACACACTTTATCACTAGCAACCTTTGTCATATATTTCAATAACACTTCAATTCAATTCACACAATGTTCGAACAACTTAATATACATGCTACTTCATCCGAAACCTTCGACTTCAACAACAAACATACATTTCATTAACCTTCATATATGCTAACTTCGACAACAACCTTCATTGTTCATCCATAACCCATAACAACAATAACTAGAATATTAAATTACATCAACTTACCATGCTCTATACCATTCGGCCACAACAACAACACATAGATTTTCATGATTTTTCATTCTTTTTCTATACATTACAACAACACAAGATTAAGTAAAATGTATTCATTTCTTTCCACGCAACACCACCATATTCGGCCACACATGCATACTACACATTTTTATGAATTTCATGTAATTCTACATACCACATCATCCACAATCATCCATTTCTACTCATCATAATGTTAAGAACCACATACTACATAAAATAATTAATCCATCACCCATACATAACACCAAACATATACGGCCACACACAACACCTACTATTTCCATAATTTTCATTCAACTCAACTTGCTACAACACACGTAAGACTTCCATAATACATAAAAGAAGAGAAATTCTCACCTTTCCTTCAATTTCTTCACTTGGCTAGAATCTTGAACTTTCCACAAGAGATGGTTTTCTTGCTCCAACAATTGCACCACATTAAATAGCATCCTTGACTTGGTAGAAATACTTGAAGAACATAATTTTTGAACCAAAGATTGAAGACTTGAATTTTTTTTTTTCTTTTCTTTTCTTTTTTTTTTCCTTGCCTTGGCCGAATGGCCTTGGCCTTTGTCTTTTTTTTTTTCTTGCTTTTCTCTTGAATTAAAGATGAACATATATATATATATATATATATATATATATATATATATATATAAATCCTCAAGCATGTGAGGGGCACATGCCCTCTCTCAATTTCTCTAGATTATTCATCCTTTTTCTTGAATTTTCTAAATTAAAAGATGACTTATTTGTCATCTTTTCCATTCTTCTTTTTGTGTCACATGGCCAATATGGCCCCTTTTAGAACTCTCATGAACCCTTTGGTGAAATTCCCGTTTCGCCCCTCGACTTTCCTCAATATTACCAATTTGCCCCTAGCCTTCCGCATTATTTTTACGGCCCATTTTGCAAATTTCTCTTTTGCCCTTAGCCTCTCACAATATTTCCATACTAATAATAGTCATAAATAATATTCACGACAACTCGTACACTAAAATTATTTCAGAACATAGTCTTGTCCTTAACTTCTCGCGGTTAGTTCGGAATATCCAAATGTACAAAATACGAGGTGTAACACTACATAGCAGAGGTCTATTTCATTCGGAGTCTGCGCGTATTTTGCATAGATTCTTTTGTGTATATATTTACGGGCACGGCGGGTCCCCGTCCCGCCCATACGTTATGATATGATGTACCTTTCAGAGGCTCGTAGACATTGTGTATATGGCTAGATGTGTTCGGCCTTGTCGGCCTATATTTTGGAATGTTGTTTGATCGCCTTGTCAGCGCATGTACATTTATGTGGGCATAGATGCAATTGATGATATAGATATGTTGTTGCCCGATGAGATTAGAATGATGATGCATGAAAAGTATGATATAATTATGTGGCTCACCTAGAATGTGATATGTAAGTACGTTAAGGGGCGCCGGATGGGCTAGCACCGGTGCTCGTCGCGCCTCGGATCGGGTCGTGACAGAATAAGCCTGGATGACAATTCACCTTTTCCACCAAAACCCTATATTTTCCTTTCTTGAGATTTCTTGACTTAGATAGCTTTAATGGAGTTTCATAGGCTTGATTCACTTTAAATCTTGTTATTGATCCTTGATTCCCTTAGTCTTCTTGTGGATGAAATGTTTGGAAGGTTCTAGAGGTGTGGAGAGGTTCAAGTCGTGTATGGGAATGAAATAAATGAAGTGGTCTCACATTTAAAGACTTGGATTAGTCTCAGCCGGTGGGACTTCCACGGACAGCTTCACGGTCCGTGGAACCCTTTGTTGGCCGTGGAACTGGTCGTGGTTCATGACCAGCCAGCCATCTTCTTCGTCAGTCGTTCCACGGACACATCCACGACCGTGGATCATGGTGCTGTCCGTGGAACATGGTCGTGGTGTTATATCCCGTATTTTGGTACATTGGGATAATCCGAGTTAGTTATGATAAGTTAAGGACAAGGTTATATTTTCTTCCAATTTTGTTAAAGTGTATAAGTTGCATATTCATCATTTTATTGGTATGAAGTATTAAGGGTAAATTTGGAATAAGGAAAATTAAGGGCTATAAGTTGGAAGAAATATTTCACGAAATAGCCATAAATGGCCAAGTGGCCGTGGGGCCATGTGGGCACCCACACATGGCTAGCCAATTAATTCAAGCCATTAAAGGGGACATGTGTTCATCTTATATTGCAAGAGGTATATATATATAGAGCCAAAGGATGACCAAGTCAAGTAATTACTCATCATTTTCAACCTTAAGAAAATTCAAGAACTTTGGAGAAGAACAAAGGGGCCATTCGGCCATGGCAAGAAAAATGGATGACCATAAATAGTGAAAAAAAATATTTTCTTCTAGCTTTTCTACTAATTGGAAGGTCCTCTACAACGTGGAGGGGTTGTTGGAGCAAGCAAAACATCCGTTCTTGCAATTCACAATCCTAGCCAAGTAGTGAAGACAAGTGGAGAAGGTGAGGTTTAATCTTGTTTACATGTTTTCATAGATGTTTGTACATGTTGTGGCATGTGAAAATGGATGAAAATCATGAAAATTATGCATGTTGATGTTGGCCGTGTAGGGCCGTTTTTGGTAGGTTATGGCGAATTGATTTTACTTAGTATTTTGGTTATTGTTGTCATGGATTATGTGATGAGAATGAAGGTATTGAATGGTTCAAGTGAAGTTGTAATTGTTGGGAGCTTGGCCGTGTATATGTGAGTAGTGTAGGAGTAAAGAACTAATCTTATTTAGCATGTTTGGATTGTTGTGTTGTGGATTCTACGATGCAAATGAAAGTTCAATGGTTCAAATTGAAGTGGTAGCCGTTTGTGGGTTGTTTTGGAAGCTAAAGTGATTGTAATATGGTTTCTTGTATTTATGATAAGAATGTTGTCAATGTGTGAATTGTTGGTGTAGTTTATTGTTATATCCTCATTTTTGTACGTCGGGACATTCCGAGTTAATTGCGGAAAGTTAGGGACAAGACTAGTTCGGGACACGAAGTCGAGATTTTAACCACGATATTTCAAGGCACAAGTTGCTATGATTTTATTAGTACGTGGATATCATGGAATTTGGGATCAAAAGTGGATTATTGAAAGTTAGACATCTCATGAAAAATTTGGGGGCCAAAGGTTAATTTTAAAAAGTTGAAATTTCATGGAAAAAAATGGGGCCATGTGGCCGGCCACATAAGGTGTGGGCCATGGCCACATGGATGAGTTATATATGATATTAGAGGGTGCTAAATTATTTCATCCTTCACAATTTCCACTCCTAGAAACTTCAAGAAAATTGGAGAGAACAAACCACCAACCATTCGGCCAAGCTTGGAGCCGAAGAAGTCCAAGAAAAAGTGATCAAAAAAAATAATTCTCTCTAGCAATTATACTTTAGAAGGTGCATAACAACGTGGTGGAGTCGTTGGAGAGTAGTAAAAACAAGCGTTGATTCAAGGTGCCAAGCTTAGCCAACTTGAAGAATCAAGTGAAAGAGGTATGGTTCAATCTTATTTTTCACATGTTATGGATGATTTGTGTATGTTGTGAAGTATGAAAATGAATGAAATTCATGGAAGTGTGGTGTTTGAAGTGTAACCGTGTGTGTGTAGGTGTGGCCGTGTGATATGTGTTGTGTAGAGGGAGTGATTAATTAATTGAATTTAGCATGTTTGTGTGTTGTTGTAATGTGTAGAAAATGAATGAAACTCATGAGATTATATATGTTGATGTTGGGCCGTGTAGGGGCTGTTTGGTATGCAAGAAATGAATTAATGTTATCTAGTATTTTGGTTGTCGTCGTTATGAATTCGATGATGTAAAATGAAGGTTAACAATCCAAGTTGAAGTTAAAAACCGTGTGGGCTGATTTGAACTTAATGTGATCTTATTATAGTTTCTTGAATTTGTGAGGATAATGTTGTTAATGTGCGGATTGTCGATATAGTTTATGAATTTGGAAGGAAGTGGAACGTGTTCATGTGTGTTGTAGGGTTGGAGAATTTTGCGGGTAGAGTAATGCTTTTGTTGGAGAGTTGGAATTATTGTGCGAGTTGCTTAAAGTATTCTTGAATGTTGTTTGGATGGTTTTGAATATATATGAACTTGAATTGAACATAATTGGCATGTTGTCGAAATATGTAGAGAAGAATTATTAGCGATATAATGCGTTTGAATTGATTATTAATGTTATTAAAATGGTTGTTGGTATTGTTGTTGAAGAATTGGCCGAGTGGAATTCTTGGGGTTGTTGTATTTACGGGGAAGTCTTTGCCCAAATTTCTATAGAATTGGGTAATGGTTTGGAATTGAATTTCCTAAATACTTATAGCTAATGGTTGATATTCATTGACGTCGTGTAGAATTTGGAGAGCCGAGGGCTGAGTTTGGATTAGCAGGAGCGGCCAGAGGTATGTAGAGCTTACCTTTCTTTCTTTGGCATGTCTTAGAATAATAAGCTATGACACTATTCCCTAGGTAATTCTACTGCGGTGATCCGAGCAAGTCCATGATTCTTATTTTCTCTTGATAACCGTATTCTTAGTGAAGTTGAATTATGGTTCTTATGTCCTTTGTATGACTAAATTTTTTAAAAAAGTTGCATAAAAGTTTTGTCTTAAAGAACTTTGTTCCTAAACGAATACGAAACTACAAATGTCCGTAACTTTCACAAACGGACTCGGATCGCTGCAAACGCTCATAGGAGGTTCCATAATGTATAACATCCCCGACTTTCATAGGGCGGGTTCGGATTTGGTTTAACACCTATCGTGGGCCCGAGACTTTTTCCATGCTTAGACTTAATAATTTTTTCGTAAAAAGACTTAATGTGATTATCGTTTGAACCCGAGTATCATTACCTATTTATTTAACGAGTCTCAATGAGAATGGTTATGTATATGATTCCGATACGAAGTTATGACTTTTTAAAATTCGGTTTGGATACGTGCCCGAGTGGCATTCGGAAGAAACGTGATTGGTTATTGTTCTAATTTGTAAATCATGATTTGCTTTGATTAATTTATTAAGTCTTTGTAAATGCTTTGCATTGCATATGGTTTTACATTGCATATGGTTATAGTTATTGTGAATTGTATATAGATCCCACGATTCTCGCTCGTGCACACTATTATTACTTCCTTCGCCGAGTCCCGGAGCCGGTTGTTATCGTGGCGCACAATCCGGCCGAAGTATGATGAGCTTCCCGAAGTATGATAGCGTCCGATATGATATGATATGTTTCCAGTATGATGAGTTTTGATATATGATATGATACCAAGTACGACGAGTTCGAAATATGATATGTATCTCCCGAATTATGATGTGATTCGGGGGAGTGTTCAATACAAAACTTGAAGTATGAGAGTTGGCGCCCGGCGGGGAGGGCGACCACGCCCGTAGGGCCCGGGGGGCCGATTTGGATATGAAATCGATGGTAGATAAGGAAATATGAAAAGGGAAAAAGGATAACCCGAGATAATAAATAACATGGTACGATATGATGATTTTGTTCCCCGAGTCCCCACGGGGGCCCGGGGACCGTTTGCATATGTATGATTTAGTTTTTTGACAATCTCCGTTATATTGGACATGACACATTGTTATACCCCGTTTTGGCGATCGGATAATTAAAAAATTGCGGGGAAAAAACAAGCAAGGCCATATTTTTATTTTGTTAAGATATGAATTGGCGAAGCATTTAGAAGCGGAATTATTGAAAAAGGGCAAGGGTAAAAGGGGAAAATTTGCAAATGCCTCAAAATAGGAGGAAGGGAAGGGGGAAATTAAATTTTAAAATAATTTTTTGTTACACCTCGCATTTTTTCACATTTGAATATTTAGTTAATGGCGGGAAGGGGGCAGGAAATTGTTTGGGGATCGCAATCCATAATATTTTTGATTAGGTGAAGGGCAAATTTGGAATTCGGGAAAATTTAAGTTGGTGCGAGAGGGGACAAGGCTACTTTTCTCCGACTTTGCTCTAAGGCCTAAGTTGTTTGTAATTTATGGTATGAAATATTATGGAAAATTTGGGACCAAAAGTGAGTTGAAGAAAGTTGAAGGCATGCAACAAAGACCCAGTGGCCCCCAAATAGGGGCCCAAGGGCCACTGGATGTTCTTTTGAAATTTAAAAGGATGACAAGGCAAAATTTTTTTCATCTTTCTACTAAGGAAAATCAAAAAATTTTGAAAAAAAGGGGAAAAATATCAACCCCCTGTCCATTTTTTTATATATATATATATATATATTTTGAAGAATATAGAATATTACTCTTTCATTTTCAAGAATTTTGGAGAAAAGGAAGGAAAAAGAGGGGGGCTTTCCCCCAAGCGGGAAACAAGGCCATATGGGTGACCAAAAAAATTTTCTTTAGTTTCTCTCCTTGGGGTTCAAAAATGAGCAAGTTTTTGGGAACAAGAAAACATCTTTCCGGGGAAACTAGTCCCGCAGGGGGGGAAAGGTTAAGGAAATAAGGTGAGTTTGATCTTTTTTACATGTCTTAAAGATGTTTGTGAGTTGTTCATGTAGAAATGAATGAAAAAAATGAAAATAGGATGTTGAAGTTTAGCCATAGATGAAGATGTTTGGCGGGCATGGTTGCATGTTTGAATAATGAATTAATTGAATTTAGATGTTTTGGTGGTTGAGAGGTAGAACATAATGAAACTTGGATTAGTTAAAAGGGGAAGGGCCCGGGAGGCTATTTGGGATTGGGAAAGAATTGATGTATCTTGTATGTTTGGTCGTCGTAATGAATTCAAAATAAAAGAGGGGTGATATCCAATTGGCTAAAGGGATGGTTATGGGATGATTTGGAGCGTAATAATTTGAATATGTTTTCTTGTTTTTTGGAAGTAATGTTGTTGAGTATGGGTGGGGATGGTTATGAATTTGAAAGAAGGGAAATTGTTGTTATTGTTTTTTTTTTGAAATTGTAAAGTAGGGGAAAAAGATATTGATTGAATCGTTTGAAAATTTCATGAATTAATTTTTCATTTTGTTGATATTTGGGCCCAGTTCCATTTCGGGTTTGTTAATGGGGGTTAGAACTTTGGGATGGCGATTTTTGGAAACCAAATTTCCAAAAAAAGTTTTCCCAAAGGGTTTTAACCCTAAAGGTTCTAATCCTTTTTTGGATATGTGACCAATTTGGATTTTGGCGAAATTGAAGATTTGAGCGGGGACAAGGCGGAAAAAGGGAGTAAGACTTTTATTTTTTCTTTTGGAGTTTGACTAGAGGTTGAACCGGGCCCCCGGGATAATTTTTCCGAAAACCCAAAATTGAAAA
>NW_026716703.1:0-17075 GCF_029784015.1 Lycium ferocissimum
TATATATATATATATATCTAGTAGGTACACGCACCTCGTTATTACATCACGAGCCACGCTTCACCTTTGTCAAGCGTGCCTTCCTGTGTGTATATATCCCAACATCACAAGCCACTCATGGGCTACACCTTCACCCCACAGCAAGCGTGCTTTTCACATATAAGACGTAATATCATAGGTCACACCCTGCACACATGTCAGGGTGTGCCTTTTATGTCACGACCCGACCCGTAGGTAGTGACTAGTGCCGTGGGCACCCAAGCACATCGTTAATCCGATTCACAAACGGATAGCTTACGCGTATACAAATATCGAGGGACATCTCGGGTTATCTCAAGGCGTCTCAAACACATCTCAAACACAAACAAACATATATATATATCGGGGCGAGAAGGCTGTCAAATGGCGCGCCGGCCCCCAAAACATATACAAATGCAAGCCGACGAGGGGCACGTACGAATAAGGATGCCCGAGAACATATAACATACAAACACGCACGTACGGGGATAGGCCTAACCCACGTATGCGTCCTACGGACCTCTAAACGGACCAACGAGAATCATATGACGGGACGGGCCCCGCCGTGCCCCACCCCGAATAAACAAATACATATGCACGAACGAATATGTACAAGGTGGGCTCCCGAAACGAGGGCACTCGGGGCCGGCGATGGGAATCTAGGCGGGCGGATCGACGAAATCTGTGCACAACGGGCATGAAACGCGACCCCAGAAGAAAGAGGGTCGGTACGAAATATGTCTTGAGCATGTAAAAGCATGGAATATCGTAACGAACCGTACTGAAACGAGGAGGCAAAAAAGTAGCACAATAACCGGAAGAAAATCATAACACTTGCCTTTGAACATAAATCATACGTATCCATTTCATATTCGCTCATCATGGGACGAGAAACGAGTCGAGAAAATCATCTCGTACACATGTATAAATATAACGTGCCCCGGCCCTCTCTAGGAGGCGCGGTAAATAAAATCATCATACCGTATGTACATATAACGTGCCCGGCCCTTTAATGAGGGACGCGGTAAGTAAAATCATCATATCATATACATATAACGTGCCCGCCCTACGGTGAGGGACGCGGTGAATGAAGTCATCATATGCCATCACGCCACCTCCCCGTATCATCATATCATATAACATGCCCCGGCCCTCTAGTGAGGGCGCGGTCGAATCATGCGTAGAATCGTGCACGAATACATGCCTGGCCGGGACGCGGTGAAAGAGATCATAATAGCTCGCACGAACGAGCAGTGGTGAGAAACCATATACCACAAAATGCGTCATCCGGACTCGACAACATAATCAAACGAAATCTCATTTAAAAGCTAAATAACGAGTCAAGTCAAATTCCTTCCGAAAATCATTCGAGAACATATCAAGTAGCACTCTAGAAATTGTAGGTACGTGTCAAGATCATATGACATAGCTTGTGGAAATCAAAAACATAGTCGTCATTACGGACTCGATAAAATAGTCGAGCGAACTATTATTTCCAAACCCAAGACAATAGTCAAATCGAATTTTCTTTCGAATACCCTGGGAACATAACCCGAACTTGAAACCATAGCTATGCATCAAAATCATATGCATAAGATCATTATCATAACCTCAAAGGTAAAGTAAGGCGATCGTACTTGAAATCGGGATCATAATCATATCATTTTCTTTCAGAGGTCGTCAGAAATACATAAAGGGAAGTCACGGGACCCACGGACGGGTGTCGACCCAAGTCGGGCCCGCTTATGAAAATATAGTCATCATACATCATGGAATCATTTTTTAGCATATCGAAGCGATCCGGTTAATGCAGCTGAAAGTTACGGACTTTCGTAGTTTTCGGAATCATTTAGGAACAAAACTCTTTTAAAAACCAAACTTTTTATGCAACTTTTTGAAACGTAGTCATACAAAAGCCATAAGGGCCAATATTTCATCATATCATGCATACGAAGACCAAGAAACAAATAATAATCACGGACATGGTCGGATCGCGGGGAAGTAGAATTTCCTCGAGGCTCGTATCATAGCCTATTTACGACTAAGGCATGCCGAAAAGAAGGAAGGGTTGCGCTTTACATACCTTGATCGCTCTCGACGCTAATCCAAACTCAAGCTAATTCCAACCTACGTCTCGGGCTGCCCAAGGTCTACAAATAAATCATAATATGCCAAACATTAGCAATAGACATTTGGGCATTTAATTCCAAACTAATTTTGAATTCTACGAAATTTGGGCAGCATTTCCCACAATAAATAGACCAACCCGAGAATTTAACTCGGCCAAATCAACAACAAAAACATCAACAACCAACCTAGCAACATTAATAATCAATCCGAAAGGCAATATAACATTAGTAACTCTCTTTTACATCATTCAGCAATGTCACGACCCAACTCCGTAGGCCGCGACACGTGCCCTAGTTGGACACTCATACGTACCTTAACCTAAATTAGCAAAATATTACAAATAAGCAAAAGTAATAATTTAACAAGGATAAGTGGGCATGCCGCGCGAAGGCCGATAAGGCCGTCACAAATCATAGATAAACTCTAAACGTACGCAAATCTCACGAAACATATACGAACCCACACCACGTGTCTACGGACCTCTACGTAACAAAAACATAATCATATGACGGGACGGGGCCCCGCCGTGCCCCGGAATAAGTACGTGCGTATAAATAGAAAATCTTATACCAAAATACGGGCTCGGGACAAAGGAGCACTTCCACGGCTGAGTAGATAACCTAAGCAC
This sequence comes from Lycium ferocissimum, assembly GCF_029784015.1. NCBI lineage: Eukaryota > Viridiplantae > Streptophyta > Magnoliopsida > Solanales > Solanaceae > Lycium > Lycium ferocissimum. The sequence goes on from NW_026716703.1 coordinate 2,777, forward strand.
GGCTCCACAAACCGGTCGTACGCACGCGCTTGGCACGAAACGCAGCCCCCGAAGAAAGGGTCGATGGAAAATGTCTGCCGAATATGTAAAGCGAGAAAATGTAATAAACAAAACTAACATTAGAACGAGAATGTGCGGAAAAACGATCGAGATGCATAGCTAATCAAAAATGCGTACCGAAATCATACGTAATGCATGCGAAAACATATGCAAAAGCCGGCCCTTGTATGGGACTCGGTGAACGAAGCGAGGAGGCGCTCCTTTCCGTCCCGCGCCAAAACACATCATACTTGAGTAGAGAATATCTCGAAACAAATCATAACATACCAAGTGGCCACATCACATCACATAATCAGATATCGAATATCGTACATGGCACATCATACACCGTAACCCATGTACGCGTAATACCTGCCCCCTCACATCGGAGCGCGGCGAACAATGCGAGAAATACGCTTTGAGAACATATCCTGGCCCGGGCTCAGTGTGGGAAACATTGAGGCATCCACGAGTGGAGTAGTGAGAAACTAATGCAATAAAAATAACATATATATATCCAGAGACTCGATGAGGCAGATCAAATGACAAATCAAATCAATGAAATCGGACGGAGTCATAGTACGCACCTTTCGGACATCACAGCAGATTATGTCAGGGCAGATCATTCGGAGTCAAAGTACGTATCAAAACGTTTCATAGGACTTAATAGAATATTTAAAATGATTTTTATTTAGTAGCTAAAACATTCCTTAAGGCCGCCCGAAGACAAATCGTAAATGCAAAAGGGGAAAATCGGAAATAGTGGGCCCACCTCGGTCAATTGAGGTGGCGGACGTAAAGTACATATGTTGACTTCATAATATCATTTACGAGGATTTTAAGGCAACCGGATTTTATTTACAAAAGTTGGGGAGGTTTAGATCACTTTCTAGTCATTCACAACCTAACTAATTCAATTTCTACCGAAAAAAAAGGGAGTATTTTTGAATGCGGATTCCGAAGAGTGGAGTTGTCCCGAGGTCCGAATTCAAACCTAGTACATCTAGGGCGTGCCAAAGAAAGAATAGGGGTAGCTTTACATACCTTTCTTGTCCTTTACGCTTGCCAAAACTCCAATCCCATTTCGTCAAAAATCTGCAAATGGTCATTCTTACCAGTTACTATTCATGCAAGTTGACATTTCAATCTTTGGTTTTCTATTTGGCTACCGAAATTTGCAACAGCACTTCCCCTATAAACGTGACACCCCCGAGATTCAACTCGGCTCAAAATAGTCAACAACAACCCAACAACAACACCAAGAACATCAACAATCACTACAAACCACAATGTAACATAACTAGTTTACTTCCCGACATAATACGACAGTTTCCATTCCGACTCCACATTTTCAAACCAACATCATCATACTCACATTCATTACTAACCAAGATCATTACAATACCATTCGGAAGCATTTCATATCATTTCTACCATATATACACAAATTATACAAAATACACAACTTTCCACCAAAGTCATAATTTATCCAAAGCTTCCAATCTTTAACATACATATTCATAACATATTCCTACCCTCCAAGTTCGTCAATAATCATCATGATTCACACTCTAATATCTCAATTTCCATAATGTCATGAAATCATACAAATACAACATAAGTTCCTACATTCCGTTTTCATACCAACCCAACCCATAATTGCTTCATTTACATTGTAATGATCACAACAACACAACTAACATATTAAACAAGATAAATCCATCATTAATTCACCTCTACATAAGCCACGGCCAACATGTACAATTCAACTTCATCCAATTTTGTTCAACTTTCATTTCTAATACAAACTCCACAATAACCACAACTAAAATACAACATAAAATTTAACTCATTCTAACTACACCATATTCCATACATTCGGCCACATGCTTGCATACACCTTTACCATGCAAACCTTCCATATTTCTATCTATTCTACTCATTTACATATTCCACAACACAAACCAACCTTCATAACATAAATAAATGAAATGAAATCTTACCTTTTTCTCCAAACTTCTTCACTTCCTCAAGTGTTGAATTGAGGAAACCAATGCTTATTCTTCCAAACCAAGTGCACCAAGTTGTAAAGGGACCATGAATTAGTATGGAAACCACAAGAAAATAATTTTTGGATCAAGATTTCTTGGTCCTCTTTTCTCTCTCTCTTGGCCGAATGGCCTTCATATTTTTGCTCTTGTTTTCTTGTTTTTCTCCTTCTCTCCCTTGTCTTGAAATTTCTAGAAAATTAATGAACTTTGCCTCTTATTTATTTTTAATAGTCACATGATCATGCACATGATCATTTCATGGGCTTGGCCAAGCCTTGCATGGCCGGCCACCCCCTTGCCTTTGGGCCTAAATTTTCCACTTTTTTTTTGGGCCCAATTGACGACGGATCGTTCTTAGAAATTCACGGGACTAATTTACAAGATTCCAATTTTGCCCTTAACCTTCCTTAATATTTCCGCGTCAACATTTCCTTAAACATCACATGCACGTTGAGAAAAAATCCAAGCAAAGCCTTATTTCTTAACATTCCGAAGTATTTCCGAATTTTCCGAATACGCATAAAATGCGAGTTATAACATCCTCCCCCCCTTTAGAACATTCGTCCTCGAATGTTCAACTGACCTTATGGGGCTTCCTAATACTTCGGGGGAGGGTTCCTTCTTTTCATGCTCCTACTTGAGCTTAACCAAAGCACTTATAAGGGCCTTCATCTTTCCAACTCCTTCCATCATTCCTCGACATCCCCTTCCTAGAGCTGTTCGGGGTCTTGAATCGGATATACGGCAAACAGAATCTTTGTCAAAATCGGAAAATCAAACGAACATCAGACGGAGTCATACCCGGAATCTGAAGGAATCATAATCTGACGTTATCTTAAGCAGACTCAAAATCGAAGCCAGACGAACAGAGGCATATCGAACAATTCCCATAATCAGGATCAGACGTACCGGACCATGTTGGATAAATCCGTAGTCGAGAATCGGCGCGCACGGCACTTGTACCGAGACGGTTACGATCGGGGTCGGACGGACGGACGTGTCGGACAGATTCATGATCGGAGTCAATCGTGCAGAGATGTATCAGACGGATTTGTAGTCAGAGTCGGACATACAGAGGTACATCGGATAGAAAGATAATTAAATTCAGAGGTACCGGGGTATAGTAGGCAGAATTTCATCAAGATCAGGGGTGCAGAAATAAGGCATACGGAATCGCGATCAGGGTCAGGCTATTTTTACTACTGCTTTAAAGACCTACGGAAATTTCCTTGTCTTATTTTACTTCTCGCTTGATTGCAAACTTGCCTCTCTCATTCTTACATAATGGTTTCCTACTTCACTTATCGGCTCCTCCAAAGGTTTTTACTTGATCATATTTCTTATCCTTAATTCCTTCCAATACTTTAATTCCCAACTTTAATCCATAGTGAAAAGAGTAGTAACTTATTTTACAACACCTGTACCATATCTTTCCTTGTTACTCGAATTTCGATGTCTTCGTCCGATTGCTGGCTTCCCACACCGTAGCACCGGTGGCTGGGAATTACTTACCTACCGATACAATTACATGTAGAATATCGTACGCATTCACACACCTATATGATTATTATCGACTATCCCACAAAATAATTCCAACGTTGTTCAAGCCTATACAAATCCCGAGACTATACTGTACTTTCTTTCTCTTCCCCCCTTATGTTCCGTTTCGTAATGCCTTCCGTTAATGGCAACCTTTTGTCGTTAGGGTTCGCCTTTCGACCAACGTAATCACCAAGGAAAAGTCCTATGCATACATATATATATGCACTCATCACCATTCTACTTACAAACATTTCCAATCGCTTTTCGAACTTACCCTGATTCCCAAGCGATATTGCGCTTTCTTCTTTTTCCCCATTTAATCTGCTCCAGTCTGCGCGACTTCTGTAAGAGTGCGTACCGCTTCACATACTTCCTTTTCCTTTAGGTCACCCCAGATTTCCATTTATTTCTTGTATTCTTTCCACTACGGTCTTACCTTTACATTCATACCTGCCACAACTCTCCTTTTTCTGTCCATATTCTTATCGCAACCCTACCGTCATTTCCTTAAACTGGAGCTTGTCATAATTCATCCCGTGTGCAGTAGTTATTCTTAGGTCTATCTAACTTCTCATTTATCCCCTTAATTTCCAAGTTTGCAAAATTTCTCAATTACTTCCCAGGGGGGTCACCCATCCTAAAATTGCTCCCCTCCTGAGCACGCTTAACTTCGCAACTTCGACGGATTCTAATCCTTTAATGTCGGTATAATCACATCCATTTCCACACACGACCTTTATTACATAACACAAGGCTAATCAAGGCCTTACAGATCCCGAAACATGTTCATGACACGTCCTTTCTTGTACAATTACTATTTTACCCTTCTTAGGCTTCGGTAGTCACCTTTGCAAATTCTTATTACTCGGCATCTGTACGCCGCAAATACCCATAATACCGTACAAAATATACAGCTTCGTATTCCACGCCAGCCATTCAGGATCTTGTTTCGGGTAACGGGATAAATATATTCGAACTTACTCGTGTGACCTCTCCCGTCACCACTTACCATTTTCCGCCGTACGCAAGGAATTTTTATTTCCTATGACTTGGCTCTATCGCACGATCTAAGACGAAAGATGGTCAACAATTCCTAAATGCGCGTAGCCTCCTGTTTATAAATGTGGCGCGCTTCACACCATAAACGGACTCTCCGGACACGGTCCGTAGACATTCCGAGGACCTAACCGCCGATACCACTTTTGTCACGACCCAACTCCGTAGGCCGCGACACGTGCCCTAGTTGGACACTCATACGTACCTTAACCTAAATTAGCAAAATATTACAAATAAGCAAAAGTAATAATTTAACAAGGATAAGTGGGCATGCCGCACGAAGGCCGATAAGGCCGTCACAAATCATAGATAAACTCTAAACGTACGCAAATCTCACGAAACATATACAGAACCCACACCACATGTCTACAGACCTCTACAGAACAAAAACATAATCATATGACGGGACGGGGCCCCGCCGTGCATTAATAAGTACGTGCATATGCGAGCAGAAAATCTTATACCAAAATACGGGCTCCGGACAAAGGAGCACTTCCACGGTCGAGTAGATAACCTAAGCACGGCTCCACAAACCGTCGTCGCACTCGCGCGGCACGAAACGCGACCCGAAGAAAGGGGGTCGGTACGGAAAATGTACCGAATATGTAAAGCGAGAGAAAATGTAATAAACAAAACTAACATTAGAACGAGAATGTGCGGAAAACGATCGAGATGCATAGCTAATCAAAAATGCGTACCGTAAATCATACGTAATGCATGCGTAAAACATATGCAAAAGCCGGCCCCGCTATGGGACTCGGTGAACAGAGCAGAGGCGCTCCCTTCTGTCCCGCGCCAAAACACATCATACTTCAGAGTAGAGAATATCTCCGAAACAAATCATAACATACCAAGTGGCCACATCACATCACATAATCAGATATCAGAATATACGTACATGGCACATCATACACCGTAACCCATGTACGCGTAATACGCCGCTCACATCGGAGCGCGGCGAACAATGCAGAGAAGTACGCTTGAGAACATATCTGGCCCGGCTCGGTGTGGGAAACATTGAGGCATCCACGAGTGGAGTAGTGAGAAACTAATGCAATAAAAATAACATATATATATATATATCCAGAGACTCGATGAGGCAGATCAAATGACAAATCAAATCAATGAAATCGGACGGAGTCATAGTACGTACCTTTCGGACATCACAGCAGATTATGTCAGGGCAGATCATTCGGAGTCAAAGTACGTATCAAAACGTTTCATAGGACTTAATAGAATATTTAAAATGATTTTTATTTAGTAGCTAAAACATTCCTTAAGGCCGCCCGAAGACAAATCGTAAATGCAAAAGGGGAAAATCGGAAATAGTGGGCCCACCTCGGTCAATTGAGGTGGCGGACGTAAAGTACATATGTTCAACTTCATAATATCATTTACGAGGATTTTAAGGCAACCGGATTTTATTTACAAAAGTTGGGGAGGTTTAGATCACTTTCTAGTCATTCACAACCTAACTAATTCAATTTCTACCGAAAAAAAGGGCAGATTTTTGAATGCGGATTCCGAAGAGTGGAGTTGTCCCCGAGGTCCGAATTCAAACCTAGTACATCTAGGGCGTGCCAAAGAAAGAATAGGGGTAGCTTTACATACCTTTCTTGTCCTTTACGCTTGCCAAAACTCCAATCCCATTTCGTCAAAAATCTGCAAATGGTCATTCTTACCGATTACTATTCATGCAAGTTGACATTTCAATCTTTGGTTTCTATTTGGCTACCGAAATTTTCGGCAAAGACTTCCCCTATAAACGTGACACCCCCGAGATTCAACTCGGCTCAAAATAGTCAACAACAACCCAACAACAACACCAAGAACATCAACAATCACTACAAACCACAATGTAACATAACTAGTTTACTTCCCGACATAATACGACAGTTTCCATTCCGACTCCACATTTTCAAACCAACATCATCATACTCACATTCATTACTAACCAAGATCATTACAATACCATTCGGAAGCATTTCATATCATTTCTACCATATATACACAAATTATACAAAATACACAACTTTCCACCAAAGTCATAATTTATCCAAAGCTTCCAATCTTTAACATACATATTCATAACATATTCCTACCCTCCAAGTTCGTCAATAATCATCATGATTCACACTCTAATATCTCAATTTCCATAATGTCATGAAATCATACAAATACAACATAAGTTCCTACATTCCGTTTTCATACCAACCCAACCCATAATTGCTTCATTTACATTGTAATGATCACAACAACACAACTAACATATTAAACAAGATAAATCCATCATTAATTCACCTCTACATAAGCCACGGCCAACATGTACAATTCCAACTTCATCCAATTTTGTTCAACTTTCATTTCTAATACAAACTCCACAATAACCACAACTAAAATACAACATAAAATTTAACTCATTCTAACTACACCATATTCCATACATTCGGCCACATGCTTGCATACACCTTTACCATGCAAACCTTCCATATTTCTATCTATTCTACTCATTTACATATTCCACAACACAAACCAACCTTCATAACATAAATAAATGAAATGAAATCTTACCTTTTTCTCCAAACTTCTTCACTTCCTCAAGTGTTGAATTGAGGAAACCAATGCTTATTCTTCCAAACCAAGTGCACCAAGTTGTAAAGGGACCATGAATTAGTATGGAAACCACAAGAAAATAATTTTTGGATCAAGATTTCTTGGTCCTCTTTTTCCTCTCTCTTGGCCGAATGGCCTTCATATTTTTGCTCTTGTTTTCTTGTTTTTCTCCTTCTCTCCCTTGTCTTGAAATTTCTAGAAAATTAATGAACTTTGCCTCTTATTTATTTTTAATAGTCACATGATCATGCACATGGGTATTTGATCATTTCATGGGCTTGGCCAAGCCTTGCATGGCCGGCCACCCCCTTGCCTTTGGGCCTAAATTTTCCACTTTTTTTTTGGGCCCAATTGACGACGGATCGTTCTTAGAAATTCACGGGACTAATTTACAAGATTCCAATTTTGCCCTTAACCTTCCTTAATATTTCCGCGTCAACATTTCCTTAAATATCACATGCACGTTGAGAAAAAATCCAAGCAAAGCCTTATTTCTTAACATTCCGAAGTATTTCCGAATTTTCCGAATACGCATAAAATGCGAGTTATAACAAGCAACTTTCAACATATTCAATTCAACGGCTTACCTTCAAGCCAACATCAACGCTTATACATTCAAATACTAACCCGAACCCATACCAACAATATTCAAAGACATTTTAAACAATTCATACAACATTTCCAACAATCCAACAATTGTTCCAATCTACCCGAAAACAGTCCCCAACCCGAGAACACATCCATAACACATCCCTCACTTCCAAATCATGATTTGCACCAACAATCCACATTCTAACAATGTCATTCTCTTAAATATAAAAATTACATAAAATACACGTGATTCTCCAAAATCAGCCCATACAATTATGATATCAATTTGAGTCATTAAACTCTTATCGCCAACATAGAATTCATAACGACGACAACCATAAAAACATTAAGTAGAATTAATCCATTCATTGCCATATAATATGACCCATTTTCGGCCAACATTACATATATACATATTGATGATTCTCATCCATTTCTTCACTCTACAACATTCAAAACATGCTAACTAAACTTCAATTCATTACAAGGCTACAACACAACACAACACACACACACCTACCAGCTATACACTACACACACAACCTCAACTCCAACATGCCATATTTCATGAATTTCCTCCATTTTAACATACTACAACATACATACACCCTTCATAACACATAAAACATGATTAAATCTTACCTTTCTTCTTCAACTTCACTAATAGGCTAGGGTTTGCGATCTACACAACGGATGGTTTGATGACCCAAACAACACTTCCACGTTACTTAGGGACCTCCAATTAGTGGATGTGCATCAAAGAAATATTTTTGGGATGGCTAATTTTTGGTCTTGAAAATTAAGGTTCTTGGCCGAATGGTTGTTGGAGTTGTTCTTCAACTTCTTGATTTTTCTAAGTGTATGGAAATGAGGAAAATGACTTAATGATCATCTTTTAAGCTTCCACTCAAATTACACAAGTGTCCATGGCCCACACACATGTGTTGGACCAATTAAAATTGTCCACAAAGTGTGTGGGACCATATTCAAGCCACATGGCCAACATGGCCAATTTTCATGAATTTCAAACTTCCAAATATTCCACTTTTGGTCCCAAATTTTCCTAAATATTCCATGCCAACAAATTCATGAACAAATTATATCTCAAAACAAAATCGAAGGTCAAAAGTCTCGACTTCGTATCCCGGAATGGTTTTGTCCCTAACTTATCATAGTTAATTCGGATTGTCCCAATGTACAAAAATGCGGGATATAACATTTTACTATACCCCTGAGAGCTGAAAGTGAAAGCATAGTACAAGTAGAACTGAGCGACAGGATTCTTAAAACAATAAAATGACAGTTTGCCTCTCATGGGCCTTACTGGACTCATACTACTAGGACAAGAAATCATAAGATCTGTATATGGAAAAAATACCATAGCCGGGTACGGAAACATTCAAAACACGTATTTCTTTTAGTATATAAGAATAGAGTAATATAGAAACTCTCTTACTCGTTATCGGTTCATATCATAGGATCATGCCAAAATGAAAGAAAGGGAAAACCTTATCATACCTGGAGATATATTCAATCGTCCAACTCTTATTCCTTGAACTCGTAAGTCTACAATTAAGATAACATAGGCCTTAATTAGGCTATTCACCTCACTCACTAATCATTATAATTACAAAAGAGCTTAACAACTATGGACAACATATCCCTTGAGAACGTAGAAAACCCTCAACTCCTAATTCCACCCAATCTCAACTACAATATCAAGGATAACATTAATGGCAACACTCTCATAACAAGATATACCCAAACACATCCCTCAATCATCTCTTGACATAACCCCAAAAGCACTATTTAACCTTTCATTGACTTATCACTTTCATAGCTATCTTCTCCCCAACGAACCACCAAAACTCTTAGTAACTAACTTAAATACAAGGGTAGAAATCATTTACATACCTTGAAGGGTCAAGAATCCCAAGAATCACTTTAACTTCAACTTCCTAAGCCTCCCATTCTTGGAGAAACCCTAGAAACAACCTTTTTCTTTACATGCTCGGGTTTATGGGGTCCGGGTCTTGTCAAATCTTCACTACTATGCCATAAATGTTGGGAGAGCAAAATATTAGGGTTTTCTGATCTGGGAATGAGAGAAAATAAGACATAAAGTCGTGGACCATGTATTTATACACGGAGGATTAAATGCTTCAGTGGTCCGGTTCGACGAGCGGGTCAACCACCCGTCGACGTGTCGACGGCCCGTTGATGTGCTAGTCATCCTGCGCCTGCAGAATGCAGGGCTACGAAACCCTGTCGACGTCGCACAACGATGGCCTGTCGACAGGTTCGACAACCCGTTGATCTTGACTGGTGTCTGCAGGCTATTCCAATTCGGTTCAGGCCGCGTCGATTCGATTCATTCAACTTCTAACCCCGTAGTTCACCAGGAATTCCTGCTGGTACCATTGTACATGGGGCAGGACACTTTCTATCTCCAAAACTTGGGCTCGGGTCTCAATTCCCAAGGCATACCCAACTAGGAAATCATAAGTTCTACCACTACAAAAACGAGGGGTGTAACAGACATGCTCACCACGGAGTATGAGATGTTCAAAATGAAAGAGAGTGAATCCATTCATGAGATGCACTTGTTATACCTTATAATCAATGAGCTCTTAAATTTTCTCGGGAGACGTCATCACAACCACCAAGCTGGTAAGAAAATTGCTTAGTGTATTACCTGACTCCTAGCATAGCAAGGTAAATGCTATCTCTGGGGCCAAGGATCTCAGCCAATTGATGGTCGATGAGCTTGTTGGGAACCTTAAGACTCATAAAATGAAGATAATCATGAAAAAGGCATAAAAGAATAAGGTGAAAAAGGAAAAGAGCATAGTTCTCAAAACTGTAAGAGGAGACTCAAGTGATGACAAATCAGAAATGGCCTATCTCACGCAGAGAGTTCACAAAATGATCAAGAGAAGTAGGGGTTTTCCTAGAACAGGAGGCTCCAGCATAAACTTCAAGGGAAATGACTACTGTTGTCATATATGTGGGAAACCTTATCATTTCATGAAAGATATGTCCTCAAAACCTAGGATATTTATGACTAGAAAAAGGAACTAGGTCCCTTAGACAGAGTTTCAACTTTTTGTAAAAAGAGGTCGTGAGATTGTGAAGCAAGCACTTGCAGCCCAGAGAGACTTGTTATGTCCCGTATCTTTACGTTGGGACATTATAAAGCTAAGTGCGACAAGTTAAAGACAAAGTCGTTTTAGGGTTCCCGGGAAGGGTTTTCATCTCTCGATTTCGTTCCGATGCACAATTGCCTATGGATTTCGTTTGGTATAAGAACATTATTGAAGAATAAGGATTAATTGACCAAGATTAGATGACTAAGTGAGATTAAGAGCCTAATTGTATCATTAGTAGGCTTAAGAGTGGCCGTGTGGGTCCCACTTGTGATTTGGCCAACTTTTATTGGCTAACCACTTGAGTGGGACACATGTCCACATTATGGACTGCCTATATAAGGGATATATCTGATTCACAATTCAATTGAAAGCTCATTTCATCAATACAAAGTAGAGAAATTAAGAGATAGAGAGAGATAGTCTCGGCCATGGCTGGCCGAGAATGACTTGCTTCATTTTGATCCAAAAAATTAAATTTCCAAGCAAATTAAATCCTCCTCAAGTGTATAAGGACGTGTGGTAGATGTTGGGAAGAGACTAGGAGGTGTAGCATTCAAGAGAGTTGAAGATTTAGACCAAGGTGAAGAACAAGATTGAAAGGTAAGTATGGTTATTGTTCTTGTGTTGTATGATGATATAAATGTGTAATTCATGCATGTTGTTGTTGGATTGTTGTTGTGGTTGAACTTGAGTGGCAGCCGTGAGCTTGGTGAAGCAATGGTTGGTTCCATTTTGCTTGTATTGTTGAATAATAAATGTATACCACCATATGTGATTGAACTAAGATTTGTAGAAATTGGGTTATGATGTGCATGTTAGAATTGGGCTGTTTTCTTAAAGTTTACATGAGCCATGTGTGGTAGATTTGAATGGAATTATGTTTGGTCTTCTTGTACAATGTATTGGGATTGGATTGAAGGTGTTGTAGTATGGATGAAGGAGTGAAAATCATGAAGTTGTAGGAATGGCATTGAAGCCGTGTAAAGGGGCTGTTTTAGGGGAATTTGTGGACTGTTTTGTGCCAAATTTGGATTGTTGTTTTTATGCACATTATAGTATATTGTATGTATGTTGAATATGTGAATTAAGGAGTTAATGAAACCAACCATGTTGAAGGATATAAGCAGTCCAAACCGTGGACTGTTTTAAGATTAGAAATGAAAGTAATGTTGTTGATTGTTGAATGTTGTTATGAACATGTAGTACAAGTGAAATGGTATTGTGCATGTGCTGTTTGGCTGTGATTTTAGGGCTGGAATGAATGATACACAAGCTGACCACAGTCCCCTAAGTCACGTTAAACAAGTTTGAAATGATATGAGAAAGAATGAGTAGCAATGTTAGATTGTAAGCACTAGTTGGTTTGAATGCGAGCGGAACGTCGTCTAAATGTTTGAAAGGGATTGTGAGCGTCGGAGTGCGTATTGAAATCCCTTGTATACTAATTATAGCTCTTGATATCTTGATATAGGCTAAGTGTTGTTGAGCAGCAAGTACAAGTTATTATTACGACTAAACGCTAAAGGTACGCAAAGCCTATTCCTTCCTTCTTTTGGCATGTCCTAGACGTAAGTAAGATATAATCTGAGCCTCGGGGTGACTCCACTCTCTAACTCTTAGTACGATATGTGATTGTTATTCGTCCGTAATGTTGAAAATGTTGGTATAGTTGAAATATGATCTCGTTATTTATTACATGATGGACTAGTATGTAATGTACAAGAGTTCTTATTTTTTTTTAAAAGGAATTGCATAGGTATGCTTGGTTTTCATATAATGTAACATGCTAATGTCCAAGAATTGATTTAGTTACTATTCACTGAGTCTCAAAAATGTTTTACATATATATGTGGTTGCTTATTACTCGCTCGTGCTTACCGCTATATCCTTCACCGAGTCCCGGCCGAGGTACGTTCTCGTGCGCCGATCTATTATACTATTCACCGAGTCCCTCACTAGAGGGCCGGGACACGTTATATATATATATATATGATGATGATGATGTGATAATATGATGATTTGGAGATGGAGGCCGGAGGGCATATATTCCTTATTACCGAGTCCCTTACTAAAGGGCCGGACACGAATATGTTTACGTTTATGATGTTATGATTATAAATACCGAGTCCCTTACAAAAGGGGCGGGACACGTTATATATGTTATATACGTAATGATTATGCGTTTTGATTATAAAGCATTATATTGACATTGATATGAGAACGATACAAATGAAGTATGTTCAAAGGCAAGTTTTATGAAACTCTTGTTGTTGCATCGAGTCCTATACACCTTGTCTCGTATATGATTCTATTTACTATGTTTGACGCTTTACATACTCGGTACATATTTCGTACCGACCCCTTTCTTCGGGGTCGCGTTTCATGCCCGCAGTACGTACACACGCTTCGGAGATCCGCCACCTTAGGTATCTACTCGGCTATTTCAGAGTGTTCCTTTGTTCCGGAGCATAGTGTCGTGGTATAACCTTTTTGTTATAACCCGCATTTTTGTGCAATCGGATAATTCGAGACAATCGCGGGAGGACGCTAAGCAAGGCCACATTTTCATTTTTGTTAAGCATATGAATGACTTATGAAGCATTTGGAAGCGGAATTTTTGAGAAAGGTTAAGGGCATAAAAGGGAAAATTTGCAATACGCCTCATGGAAATATAAAGGAAGGCGAAGGGTAAATTTGGAACTTGGGAAATAATTTGATGAATTACAATTTGTCATGGAAAAAAATAAAAACATTGGGCTTGGAATTTTTTTTCAAGAGGAGGAGGCCCAATGCCATGCCCATGGGCTTAGCCCATGGGGGATTTAATTTGCACTACTTAAAGATGACTAAGTCATCTTATTATCCAAAATTTTCTAGAAAACTCAAGAAAGAAATAACAAGAAAAAGAAGGAGAAAAACTACAAGGCCATACGGCCTAGAGGAGGTGAGCAAGAAGATCAAAAAAAATTTGTTTCTCATAGTAGTCTACTAATTCAAGGGTCCCCGTTAACGTGGTATAATTGTTGGCGCAAGGAAATCACTAATTCTCACAAAGTCACAACCAAGCCAAGTGAAGGGTTAGAGACAAAGGTAAGAATTCATCATCCTTTACATGTTTTAGATGTTGGTATATGATGTAGTATGTGAGAAAGGATGGAATTTATGAAAATATGAATAAAATTCATGGAAGCATGAAAAGCTTGGTGTGGCCGTGTATGCATGGTTGTGTAGGAGTCATGTTTTGATTATTTTATTTAG
>NW_026716704.1:0-17192 GCF_029784015.1 Lycium ferocissimum
TTTATACAACTTTCCCCATATTCCATATCAACTCCCAAACGTCCATAATAACATTCACAATATTATAGGCAACAATCATCATTCATCTACATTATCCACATTTCGCAATTTCAGTTCAAATTTTCCATAATCATGGTCATAGTTAACTATTACGTCCTCTCACATATAATACTTACTCCATGTTCCAAATGTCATTCATAACATATTTACAATCACAACATATCAATATCCACAATTCAATCCAAGCTTCTATTCAAAAATGACACTATTCTTGCATTCATGACCCATTTCCTATTTCCTTCTACAATCCAAGTGTTTCAGCTTCTCAATACCTTAAACAACATGAAAATACCATAAAACTTACCTTAGATATTGTAGGAACAAGCCTTGAGTGGCAATACTCTTCTTGCACCAAAACCCTAATTCACTTCTCTTGGAATTTCTTAGCTTGGATGAACTTTAATGTGTTTCACACTCTTGATTTTGTTGGTTTGATGAAGTTGATCATCAATTTCCTTTGGATTATTGTGGATGAAGAGTGGAGAAAGTTCTAGAGAATTCTTGAGTTGTGGAGTGAAAATGAAATGAAAATAAATGAGCTTGGGTCCCTTATATCAACATTTAAATCTGTCCCGACGAGATTCTACGGACCAACATACGGTCCGTATAAATTATACTAAACGTATGTCTAGCTGCAGATTTGGTCCAGAGAGGTATGTCATTCTGGGCAGATTATACGGCCAGACATGCGTAGAATTTATACGGCCGCATGTTGGCCGTATGATGCCCAGCTTCTTCCGAAATCATTCTCGTTGACTCGTTTGATCTCCAATCCTTATGGAACCTTCTTAACACTTGTTTAACACCTCATTACCAATATAAGTAACATTATAACTCTTCTCCAAAGCATTACTAAAACATCATTAACTCGATACTCGTAAATCTTGCCCGACACACAACATATGACTTGCTTTTCTTAACAACTTTCTTCCCTTACCCTAAATGTTTTTGAAATCTCGATTAGGGTCATCAAATGCTATTTCTTACTTATTAAAACATCGTATACGTCACGCCCTTTGTTAGTCTATTCACTGTATGCTAACGGGAAATTTCCAAGGTGTAACACATGATTTGTAATTCTGCTATTATGCCATGATTCTATTGTTTGTGTTTCACCTAGCTACTCGGGATGAAGGGTAGTCACTATGGATCCTAGTGGGGTTTGTCTAGTCATTTGAGAGGAAGAGTGGCCATCAAGGGTTCGTAGCTCCGAAGTGGTCTTTGCCTAGCCATTGGGGAGGAAGAGTGGTCATCGAAGGTTCATAACCCCAATGTGGTTTTACCTAGCCATTCGGGAGGAAGAGTGACCATCGAGGGTTTGTAGCTCCGGTGTGGTCTTTTCCTGGACATGCGATTGGAAGAGTGGTCATCAAGGATTCATAACCCCGATGTAGTTTTGCCTAACTATTCAGGAGGAAGGATAGCCATCGAGGGTAACCAACCCCGATGTGGTGCTTCTATGCGGTTTTAGGGAACCTTAAGTGGTCGTCCCTTCATGTTATTTATGTGGCCTGTATTGGCATGATTGTGATTAATCGTGAGTGATTTGATGATGATCTTAAGTTCACAAATGGAAGACTTAATCTTCATAAATGGCATAATGGATTGAAAGTGATTTAATTCTCTCTTAATGGTTTCTTTGAGTTTGAGGAACTATGTTATTTCTGGATTTTGAACTCTTTTGAAAGAACATGAGGTAACGAGAATGACTTTCTCATACGAAGTGATTACTTCTTTATCATTAGCAAACACTAGATATTCTTGAGATGTTAACACGTGTTCTGAACTATTTCTCAATACTGTTTCAATTATACTTATTACTCATATATTTTGCTATTAATTATTATCCTAGAGACACTCACTGAGTACCCAGTACTCAGATATACCGTTGTTGTTTTTTATGGTATGTTAGGTTACGAAGAAGAGCAGGTTTGTGATACGTGTACGGAGTAGGAGAACTTGCTGCTTTCCAGACTTATTAGTGAGCCCACATGTTTGTTCGTGGAACACACCTGTATTTAAGTTTATTGTTGTTAGTTTTCAAGCCGCCTCCCGAAGTTAGTCTATTCATTTATTTATATTAGAAGCTCAATAGATAGTGGTCAGATTGTGGGTAGTTGTTGAAGTCTCGTTCAACTTATGGAGGCGTTTGCCACATTTTGTAATTGATTATTCATATTAGACTTCTGCTGATTTTTATAAGTATGAGTATGCTTTCAGTTAGTCATAAATGACTATTTTGAATAAATATTAAAATACTACTGAAGGAGAATAGATGTTCATTAATTTTATAAAGTGCTTTCGGTGTTGTTCATAGCATTGGATGCCTGTTGCGCCAAGAGTGGGTTTTGGGGCTTGACAATATCAAGGTCCCAAGTTTTGTGATAACCCAACCTGTCGTGATGGCACCCACACTAACCCCCCCTCCCCCGGTGGACGAACCATCCCCTTAACGAACTAATCAATCATTTAACCAATTACAACTTAAATAACAACAAAACCAATAAATATAAGTCTAAGTCATGCTATAGATATTAATAAGTATGGAATACTACTTATTGCAGCCCTAGAATCCGAAGTCATTGTACAAGGACTCTAACCATGATAATGTCTAAAAAATACAAAAGTGTCTAAACATAACAATAAATGTCTAGAAATAGAATAGACATCAATAAGGAGAGATCTTCAGGCGGCATGGCATGGATAGGAGCTGTTACACCTCGAAAAAATTCCCTGTCATTGCATAGTAGACAGACTAACCTAAGGTGAGAAGTATATGATGTTTCTTTAAGTAAGAAGTAGTACTAGATGGTTCTCATTAAGATTCCAAAGACGTTTGAGGCAAGAAAAGAAAGTCGTTAAAGAAGATCAAGTATAAGTCGTGCTTTGAAAAAGAGTTTGCAAAGTACCTAGCTAATGCTGATTTAATAATGTCTTGAGGAAAGGTTATAACGCTCCTTAGATGGTTAATGAAGTGTTAAACAAGTGTTAAGAAGGTTCCATAAGGATTGGAGATCAAACGAAATGACGAAAACCATTTCAGGGAAGTGGAGTTATACGACCACTTATACGGTCCGTATAACTTTATACGGTCCGTAGAAGGGGTCCGTATAACCCCCAACAGGAAGATGTTTTCCATGATGGTGAACCACGGTCACTTATACGGACCGTATAAGTGTCTGTATAACACCCGACGGGCTGAACTTTTTCCAAGTATATAAATGTGATCCCACTTCATTATTTTCATTTTCCACACTTCTCCACTTCTCTCCAAGTCTCTAGAACTTTCCATACATTTAAATTACAAGAATTTAAGGGAAATCAAGGATCAATATCATCAATTCAAGGAAATCAAGTGTGAGTAAGCTCTCTAGGGTTGCTAGAAGTCAAGAAACCTCTTGGAATTGAAGCTAGGGTTTCTTCGAGTGAACTATTTCCATCCAAAACCTGCTTCTACACAATAAAAGGTAAGTTTTATTATCATTTCATGTTGTTTAGCATATTGTATGGTTGAAAGATTTAGATTATGGAAGAAAGTGGAATATGGAGCCAAGTGTGAAGTTATGGTATTCTTGAATAGTAGCTGACATGAATCATAATTCTTGAGATGTTATGAGTATAATCTTATTATAAATGATATTAAGAACATGGGAGAAACATTATAGGAGGATGAATGTAATGTTATATTATGACCATGGTTATGGATGCCCTTGAAATGGGAGTAAGAGAATTGAATGATGTATGGTTGATGAAGATTGTTGAGTATGATATTACGAATATTGTTATTGATGTTTGGGAGTTGATATCTGATATGGAGAAAGTTGTCTAAACAAAGGAGATGCTGCCCAATTTTCTCTAGCTTTAGTTCAAGCATGCTTATGTTATCGATTATCTAATATTAGTACGAACTCTCTTGAAGGTAGAAACGTGGATATTGGAGGCGATTGTTCAAGTGATAAAGTAGCTAAACGAAAAGGTATGTAAGGATAGTCCCTTCTTTTCTAAGGCATGATTCCTATGAGATGAATTCCCTTATCTCTCGATGACTTTCTTACATTCCGGGAACTATGAGTCAATGTTGATAAAGAGCTTCTTGTGAGATAAAGATGAGACAGATGTCATGAATATGATAATGATGATAATGAGTATAAACCTAGAGATCATAAAGACTATGACATGATAATTCCATGAAGCTAATGATCCTTATACGATTCTTTAATGTCATTCATTGTTGCTAGACCCACCTTATGATACTAGTCCCTTCAAGGTGAGGTAGGATGAATATGATTACTCCATAATGGAATCGGGGGTTCTCAACCTTACGTCACGCCGATATAGTTATAGATTATTTTAAGTTCTAATGCATGCTTTATGAGATGTAAATGATGATGAGAATACACCATGCCTATAAGGCCGGACATGTCACCGCGGAGGCGGGCTGCATATGATTCCACCGTGCCTGAATGGCCAGCCATGTCACCACTAATGCGGGCTGCTTACGATTACACCGTGCTTAGAGGGCCGGACATGACACCACTAGTAGGTGGCGTTATGATGGTTACCCGGACGCGGGTTAATGATGATGGTACATGTGATATGTATGACATGTGTTTCCTTTAAAGGTTAAGCAGGTTATATCTTCAGCTCATGTTTCATTGTTTCTTTATTATGCTCTTTCTATTCATGCCTTACATACTCAGTACAGTATTTGTACTGACGTCCTTTCTTTTTGGACGCTGTGTCCATGCCCACAGGTAGACAGGGAGATAGTGCGGATCTGTAGGAGCTTATCAGCAGATTCACAGGAGCACTCCATTATTCCGGAGGTGCTACTTATGATCATATTCTTTTGTGTATATATTTTGGTCACGACGGGGTCCTGTCCCATCCATATGTCTAGTACTCTAGTAGAGGCTCGTAGATACATATGTGTGGGTAAACTGTGTCCCATGATGATGTCATTGTACCTTTGTATATCATTTTTGTAGCTGTGAGGGCTTATGTATATAGATATGAGTTGCTTTGGAGATTATATATGTTTAGGTTGATTATATCGTTAGCCTAATGATAGGTGCTCGGCAGCCAGTTCCGGGTGCCCATCATGGCCCCTAGCCGGGTCATGACAAAAGTGGTATCAGAGCAGTTCTGTCCTAGGGTGTATCTACGAGCCGTGTCCAGAAGAGTCTCGTTTGTGGGTGTGAAGCGCACCACACTTATAAACAAGAGGTTGCGGGGCATTTATGAAAAATGACCATTCTTCTTTTATTAGATCGTGCCATAGAGCCCTGCTATAAGATTTTCTCCTCCCTAATGGTGTGTTATGATTTCAGTGATGCCGCCAAAGAGAAAAGCTACAGCCGCTCGGAAGGGCAGGGCTACGACAGAAAGGCGGATGGAAAGAGAGCCACCAAAAAATGTAGAAGAAGGTGAATCCCAAAATGAAGCTCCATCCAATACCTCTCACACTCCGCCTATTATAGAAGAGCAAGAGGGGGCTTCAGCTCCAGCTCCTATGCTTATTGTTCCTCCACCGGCTGCTTCGGGTGAGCAAAAGACCGAAGCTATTCAGCTACTGACACAGTTAGTTGCCGCTCAAGCACAGCGGCAGAGTACAGGTTCAGGTGACAGGGCAACTAGTATTCGAGCCCAGGATTTTATGAGTTTAAACACTACAGAGTTTTTCGGGTCAAAGTCGGATGAAGACCCGCAAGGTTTTATTGATGAGATGTTGAGAACATTGAAAATTATTCATGCCTCCGATACTGAATCTGTGGAGCTGGCATCTTATAGACTCCGGGATGTGGCAGTTCTTCGGTATAATAACTGGATATCCTCAAGAAAGGAAAATGCACCTCCCCCAGTTTGGTAAGAATTTGTGGATGCTTTCTTTCGTCATTATTTGCCACCCGAGGTCCATCGAGCTAGAGCGGATAAATTCTTAAATTTGAAGCAGGGGAACATGAGTGCTCGGGAATATAGCCTCCACTTTAATTTGTTGGCTAGATATGCTCCGACCATGGTGGCTGATATGGGAGATAAAGTGCATAGGTTTGTGAGTGGCTTAGGGCCACATTTGTTTAAAGATTGCTTGACAGCTTCATTGTAAGAGGGGATGGATATTTCCCGTATTCAGGCTCACGCCCAGAATTTAGAAGAACAGCAACAGCCGCAAAGGGGTGAGCGCGATATTGATAGAGGGCAGAGTAAGAGGGCCAGATCTATGGGTGCCAGTAGCGACTATAGAGAGGGATCGAGGCAGTCATATTCTAGATACACAGGCCAGTCGGCGACTAGTGCACCTCTCTGGTTTGCAGGCAGGAGATTTGACCGCTCCGTTCATTCAGGACAGGGTCAGAGCTCGAGAGCTTCGAGTTCCCAGTTTGGAGGTGATTATAGTCAGAGGAGACCACCGGTCCCACGATGTAGTCAGTGCAGAAAGTTATATTCAGGGTCGTGCCACCAAGGATCGGATGCTTGTTGTTTTTGTGGATAGACTGGGCATGTGATGCGTGATTGTCCCTCAAGGTACGGTACCCCACAGGGTCAGCAACTTGTTCTTCTTCATCGGTGTGCCTGATAGGGCAGACTCCCCAGATTCTAGCAGGTCGAGGTAGAGGTAGAGGGGGAGCCTCCAGTTCAGGTGGTACCCAACCTCGTATTTATGCTCTAGCCGGACGCCCGGATCTTGAGTCCTCCCCGGATGTGGTCACAGGTATATTATCCGTATTCTCTCATGATGTCTATGCATTGATAGATCCGGGTTCTACATTGTCTTATATTACTCCCTATATTCTTTGGCTGTATTGGTGTGAACCCCGAACCAATTAAACCTTTTAAGGTATCTACTCCGGTTAGTGATCCCGTGATAGCTAGACAAGTATACAAGAATTGTGTAATTGTGGTATTTGACTGTCAGACTAAAGTTGATTTAGTTGAATTGAAAATGTTAGACTTTGATGTGATTATGGGCATGGATTGATTGGCCTCTTGTTATGAAAATGTCGATTGCAGAACGAAAATAGTCCGATTCCAATTTTGGAAGAGCCCGTACTTGAATTGAAAGGTAATACAGCGTCTCTAAGAGGTAGGTTTATTTCCTACCTTAAGGCAAGAAAGATGATCGCGAAAGTCTATATCTACCATCTAGTCCGAGTTCATGACACTGAAGCAAAGCCACCGACTTTCCAATCCGTCCCGATAGTAAATGAATTTTCGGATGTAATTCCAGATGAACTCCCAGGTCTTCCTCCGGAAAGAGAGATTGACTTTGCTATTGATGTGTTGCCAGATACTAAACCAATCTCTATTCCTCCTTACCGAATGGCTCCAGTAGAATTGCAAGAGCTAAAGGCACAACTGAAGGATTTGCTTGAGAAAGGGTTTATTAGGCCTAGTTCATCACCATGGGGAGCACCTGTCCTATTTGTGAGAAAGAAAGATGGTTTCCTAAGGATGTGTATTGACTATGGGCAGTTGAACAAGGTGACAATAAAGAATAAATATCCTCTACCAAGAATTGATGATTTGTTTGACCAATTACAGGGTGTCAAATGGTTTTCCAAAATTGATCTGAGATCGGGGTATCATCAGGTGAGAGTTAGGGAAGAAGATATTCCCAAAACGGCCTTCCAAACGAGATATGGCCATTATGAATTTCGGGTGATGTCATTTGGGTTGACCAATGCTCCGGCGGTGTTTATGAATCCAATGAATAATGTATTCAGGCCTCTCTTAGATCTGTTCGTGATCGTGTTCATTGATGATATTCTTGTATACTCTCGGACAAAATCTGAGCATGCAGACCATTTGCGTATTGTCCTTCGAATTCTTCGAACTCGAGAATTGTACGCAAAATTTTCAAAATGCGAGTTTTGACTAAATTATGTGACTTTTCTAGGCCATATTATTTCGGCTGATGGCATTCGAGTAGATGTCCAAAAGATTGAGGCTGTGAAGACCTCGCCAAGGCCTACAACGCCTACAGAAGTTCGTAATTTTCTGGGATTGGCAGGGTACTATAGAAGATTTGTGAAAGGGTTTTTCTCTATTTCAGCACCATTGACAAAGCTAACTCAGAAATCAGCAAAATTTCAATGGACTGGTGCCTGTAAGCATAGTTTCCAAGAATTGAAAGACAGATTGACCTCAGCCCCGGTCCTGACACTCCCAAAAGGGCCAGATGGTTATCTTTGTGTATTGTGATGCCTCTGGTGTGGGGTTAGGTTGCATGTTGATACAGGACGGTAAAGTCATTGCCTATGCTTCAAGGCAGTTGCGGAAACATGAGAAGAACTATCCGACCCATGATCTTGAATTGGCCGCAGTTATCCATGCACTAAAGATGTGGGGACATTACTTGTATGGCGTTCATGCCGATATTTATACAGATCACAAGAGTCTCCAATATATTTTCAAGCAGAAGGAGTTAAATCTACGACAAAGGCGGTGGTTGGAATTACTAAAGGATTATGATGTGAGTATTTTATACCACCCCGGAAAGGCAAATGTAGTAGCTGACGCGCTTAGCCGCAAATCAATGGGAAGTCTATGTGAGGTTCCTTCGGAAAAAAAAGAATTAATCTGTGAGCTTCATCAGCTAGCCATCCTCGGAGTTCGTCTAGTTGATTCAGGCGATGCAAGAATTGGTATCCACAACCCAACTGTTTCGTCTTTAGATATGGAGGTAAGAGATCGCCAATACGAAGACCCTCAGTTGAGTCACTATAGAGATACATTTCATGAGAAAGAGAAGTCGCCATTTGAAGTTTCTATAGATGGAATTCTTAGATACCGACACAGGCTATGTGTCCCAAATGTTGCAGGACTACGTCGTCAAATTCTAGAAGAAGCTCATTATTCTCGGTATTCTATTCATTCAGGAACGACAAAGATGTATCACGATCTTAAGCTAATGTATTGGTGGGATGGAATGAAGAAGGACATAGCGGAATTTGTAGCTCAATGTCCAAGTTGCCAACAAGTGAAAATTGAGCATCAAAAGCCAGGAGGATTATTGCAAGCAATGGAAATCCCAACTTGGAAATGGGAAGCGATAAACATGGATTTCATTGTGGGATTGCCACGTTCCCGAAGCAAGTATGACTCCATATGGGTGATCGTGGACAGACTCACGAAATCAGCCCATTTTCTTCCAGTCAAAACTACCTATTCAGCAGAGGATTATGCAAGGTTATATCTTAAGAAGATAGTGCGACTTCATAGTGTTCCGATATCTATTATCACAGACAGAGGAGCACAGTTTACAGCTAAATTCTGGAAGTCCTTTCAAGAAGGTTTGCCTACTCAAGTGACGCTTAGCAACGCGTTTCATCCACAAACTGATGGGCAAGCTGAACGCACCATTCAGACCTTGGAAGATATGTTACGGGCATGTGTGCTAGATTTTGGTGGTAGTTGAGATGACCACTTGCCTCTCATTGAGTTTGCATACAACAATAGCTATCATTCCAGTATTCAGATGGCCCTGTATGAAGCTCTGTATGGAAGGAAGTGTAGACCCCTAATTGGGTGGTTTGAAGTAGGAGAGGTACAGCTAATAGGTCCTGAGTTGATTCAACAAGCGGTGGAAAAGGTCAAGGTTATCCGAGATCGATTGTTGATAGCCCAAAGTCGCCAGAAATCTTATGCGGACAACCGTCGGCGTGACTTAGAATTCCAAGTTGATGATTGGGTGTTCTTGAAGGTATCACCAATGAAAGGCATGATGAGAGTTGGTGAGAAAGGAAAATTAAGCCCTCGATACATTGGACCTTATAAAATTATCCACAAGGTAGACCAAGTAGCATATGAATTGGACTTACCTCCAGAACTTGAATCAGTCCATCCAATTTTCCATGTATCAATGCTCCGTAAATGTGTTGGAGACCTACTAGAATCATGCCGGCAGATGATGTCCAGATTACTGAGAAGTTGGTCTATGAAGAGGTGCCCATTGCCATACTAGATAGGCAAGTGCCGAAGCTCAGAAATAAAGAAGTAGCTTCAGTCAAGGTCTTATGGAGAAACAACAACCGAGAACAAATGAATTGGGAAGCAGAAGAAAACATGACGTCCAAGTACCCACACTTATTTCAACCCACGGAAGAGATCTAAGATAAAACATCAATATTATGAGGTATGAATGCTTTTTTTTTTTTATGCTTTTGGGTCGTGTGAGGCCATAATTTCTTGCTATTAGGTTGTAGCCGGTGAGGCGCTGTTATTGTGGGCTGTTGTGACAAGATGGTAGTGCTATGTTACAGGGGAAACTCTGGCAAAATTTCTGTAGAATTCCCGAGAACTTAACATTCGAGGACGAATGTTTTTAAAAGGAGGAAGGATGTTACACCTCGGAAAAATTCCCCGTCATTGCATAGTAGACAGACTAACGTAAGGTGAGAAGTATATGATGTTTCTTTAAGTAAGAAGTAGTACTAGATGGTTCTCATTAAAATTCCAAAGACGTTTGAGGCAAGAAAAGAAAGACGTTAAAGAAGGTCAAGTATAAGTCGTGCTTTGAAAAAGGGTTTGCAAAGTACCTAGCCAATGCTGATTTAATAATGTCTTGAGGAAAGGTTATAACACTCCTTAGATGGTTAATGAAGGGTTAAACAAGTGTTAAGAAGGTTCCATAAGGATTGGAGATCAAACGAAATGACGGAAACCATTTCAAGGAAGTAGAGTTATACGACCACTTATACGGTCGAATAAAAGATAACTTTATACCGTATAAGGGGTCCGTATAACCCCCAACGGAAGATGTTTTCCATGATGGTGAACCACGGTCACTTATACGGACCGTATGTGTGTCCGTATAACACCCGACGGATGAGATTTTTCCAAGTATATAAATGTGATCCCACTTCATTATTTTCATTTTCAACACTTCTCCACTTCTCTCCAAGTCTCTAGAACTTTCCATACATTTCAATTACAAGAATTTAAGGGAAATCAAGGATCAATATCATCAATTCAAGGAAATCAAGTGTGAGTAAGCTCTCTAAGGTTGCTAGAAGTCAAGAAACCTATTGGAATTGAAGCTAGGGTTTCTTCAAGTGAACTATTTCCATCCAAAACCAACTTCTACACAATCGAAGGTAAGTTTTATTATCATTTCATGTTTTTTAGCATATTATATGGTTGAAAGACTTAGATTATTGAAGAAAGTGGAATATGGAGCTCAAGTGTGAAGTTATGGTATTCTTGAATAGTAGCTGACATGAATCATAATTCTTGAGATGTTATGAGTATAATCTTGTTATAAATGATATTAAGAACATGGGAGAAACATTATAGGAGGATGAATGTAATGTTGTATTATGACCATGGTTATGGATGCCCTTGAAATGGGAGTAGGAGAATTGAATGATGTATGGTTGATGAAGATTGTTGAGTATGATATTACGAATATTGTTATTGACGTTTGGGAGTTGATATGTGATATGGAGAAAGTTGTATAAACAAAGGAGATCTTTGCCTAATTTTCTCTAGCTTTAGTTCAAGCGTGCTTATGTTATCAATAATCTAATATTAGTACGAACTCTCTTGAAGGTAGAAACGTGGATATTGGAAGAAACGTTCAAGTGATAAGTAGCTACAACGAAAAGGTATGTAAGGCTAGTCCCTTCTTTTCTAAGGCATGATTCTTATGACATGAATTCCCTTATCTCTCCATGACTTTCTTACATTCCGGGAACTATGAGTCAATGTTGATAAAGAGCCTCTTATGAGATAAAGATGAGAGAGATGTCATGAATATGATAATGATGATAATGAATCTAAACCTAGAGATCCTAAAGCTTATGATATGATAATTCCATGAAGCTAATGATCCTTATATAATTCTTTAATGTTATTCATTGTTGCTAGACTCACCTTATGATGCTAGTTCCTTCAAGGTGAGGTATGATGAATATGATTACTCCATAATGGAATTGGGGGTTCTCAACCTTACGTTACCCCAATATAATTATAGATTATTTTTTAGTTCTAATGCATGCTTTATGAGATATATATGATGATACGATTCCACCGTGCCTAGATGGCCGGACATGTCACCGCGAAGGCGGGCTGCATATGATTCCACCGTGCCTGGATGGCCGGACATGTCACCGCTAATGCGGGCTGCTTATGATTACACCGTGCCTAGAGGGCTGGACATGACACCACTAGTGGGCAGCATTATGATGG
The DNA here is from genome assembly GCF_029784015.1 of Lycium ferocissimum. Classification (NCBI taxonomy): domain Eukaryota; kingdom Viridiplantae; phylum Streptophyta; class Magnoliopsida; order Solanales; family Solanaceae; genus Lycium; species Lycium ferocissimum. Next base: position 12,250 of record NW_026716704.1, read on the forward strand.
TTACTCGGACGCGAGTTAACGATGATGATATATGTGATATGTATGACATGTGTTTTCTTTTAAAGGTTAAGCAGGTTATATCCTCATCTCATGTTTTATAATTTCTTTATTATGTTAGTACTATTCATACCTTACATACTCAGTACAATATTCATACTGACGTCCTTTATTTTTTGACGCTGTGTTCATGCCCACCGGTAGACAGGGAGACGGTGCGGATCCGTAGGAGCTTATCAGCGGTCTCACAGGGGCACTCCACTATTTCGGAGGTGCCACTTATGATCATATTCTTTTGTGTATATATTTGGGCACGACGGGGTCCTGTCCCGTCCTTATGTCTAGTACTCTAGTAGAGGCTCATAGATACGTACGTGTGGGTAAATTGTGTCCCATGATGATGCCAGTGTACATTTTTGTAAATCATTTTTGCAACCATGAGGGCTTATGTATATAAACATGTGTTTCTTTGGAGATTATATATGTCATGAGGGCTTATGTATATCTATGTATAGTTTTGGCGTTTATATATATGTTCAGGTTGAGTATGATGAATAGTCTAATGAGTGGTGCTCGGTAGTCAACTCCGGGTACCCGTCATGGCCCCCTTTCCGGGTCGTGACATGGTCTTTGCTTGTGAATCCCCACTCCTCCCCACTTGAAACTGCATAAGACTTGTAAGACTAGTTCCCTTAGCCAACATTAGAAGATTATGTGTAGCTAAACTTTGAAAACAACTTGAGAATTGTAGTTCTGAAATCTCAAGAAACTGAGTATTGTCCCTGAATGATCCTGTTTGGCACTGGTTTAGATTTTAACTTTAGGTACACCATTCTATTTGTTATCACCTCTGAATTCTATCAAAAATAGGCTTGGCTTGACTGAAAGTTTGTTTGTGGTTGCATTTGTGGAAACTGTACACCTATCTTTTAAAAATTGGAATTTTGAAAAGCTTTATTTGGCTAGGTGTTGCCTTTACTGTTAGCCTAGACTGATCATGAATTTTAAAGGGTAAATTGACTTCAAAAATTGTTTCCCTGCATTAAGTGTTGAACATAGTCTCTTATGCATTTGTCTTGGCCTCAAAACTGTTTTGTTACTCTGTTATCTGTGACTAAGTTATTACTTGTTGTGCTTGTTTGAGTTTGCCAGCTTAGAAACCATAACCTTAAGTTGCTTATAGGCTTGATTGTTTGATAAAATCTTGATACTTTGAGCCTGGAAAATCTGGGCAGTTTTCTGGATTTTTAGAGTTTCTTTGGGTATTTAAAAGAGGTATATGTAGAGTGAATATTAAAGGGTGTATGGTATATGTTGGGTGTATATGGAGGGTATGCCCTTTAAAGGTTTTTGCTCTCCATATGAGGATATATCATCTAGTATACCATGTATATCATGTTTTGACACTTAGAAAATTTTATGCCTATTCCAATAGTTCGACCAGTTGGGCCCGTTTGGTGCTCTAGCTGATTTATATTTTTGAAAATATGTCCCTTTTGCAGAATTGTCCCTTTCCCCATTAGTTTAATAATTATGGGCCTAGCCCAATTATGTTGTAATTTAATTTTTGGCATTGTAATTTAATTTGTGTCTTTAAGTTGAGTACTAATACATTGTATGCCCATTTTTATTTGTAAACACCCCATTTGTTGGTGGGTCCAACAAGGCCCACCAACTTACTTAGATTGAGTCAACCACATTATGGACAAGCTAAGCATTTGGAGCGGACACAATTTTTGCATTTTATTTCTGTTGGGCTTGGTAGGCCCAACTCCCTTACTTTATATTATTTATTTGATGAAATATGTTTATTGGAACCCTTTAAAATTGTCACAAATTTAGAGTTGCCAAAAACTATTTTTAAGGTGTAAAAACTGATTTTTGATGAATGATAACGTGCAAAAATTGATTTTTTTAGACCAAAACTGCCCTACGGATAAAATGGACATTTCTTATGCAAATCACGATTCTTGACAAAAAAAATAATAATAATTATAATATTAATAATAATGATAATAACTTGACAAATTTATGGACAGTGGGACAAATTGGGACCGTACCTATGGACAATTTGGACAAAATGGACTTAAAATATGTTTTGGACTAAATTGGACTAAAGATCTAAAAAATATGAAATATGGTTAAAATATGGATAATAATAGTATGCCAAAAACGATTTTATAAAAACTAAAAACTTTTTTGCTAAAAAACTCGGGTGGGCTTACGTAGTGTTCTACTTAGGTTAATGCCTTCGGGTTTTAACCTAGGTATTCTAGTCCGAAACTCAAAACGCCCAATTTTGGGCAAAAGTTTACCACTTTCGTTTCTTGAAATGTGACGTATTTTGTATGAATGACTAAACTCTTTTGTTGAGGAAATATAAGCTAAAATAATTTTTTCACTATAAACAATTCATATCTACAAAGGCATACTATTAGAACCCGTAGGTCAATCGTATTTTACGGATCTTTAATACCGGGGTGCCTAACACCTTCTCCGGGGGATCACCATAACCCTTACCCATACTTTGGTTAGATTAAGTTTCTTTTAAAATTTAGCCGTTGTAAATGGACCCTTTTCGAATTGATTTTTTCTAATTTCCTAAAAATTAGGTGGCGACTCTAAAAAATAAAGTCCATTTAGAGCACCATCACGTAGAGGTATATTTTTCCTTTTTTCCGGTACGATTGACAACCGTACTTCCCCGGGACACTTTCCTTCTAAATGAGGCAAGTGCAAATACGAATCTGAAAAAAAATATCGACCCGCTACAGGTCTTTCCCACAGAATTACCTGGTATGTCACTTGATTGTGATATTGATTTTATGCATTGATTTGGAGCCAGGTACTCAGCCTATTTCTATTCCACCTTATCGAATAACCCAGGCAGAGTTGAGGGAGTTGAAGGAATAGTTGCAGGACTTGTTGAGCAAGGGGTTCATTTAACCTAGTGTTTCTTCTTGGGGTGCTCCAGCTTTGTTCGCGAAGAAGAAGGACGGCTCTATGCGGATGTGTATTGATTATCGGCAGTTGAACTAGGTTAATATTTCGAACAAGTATTTGATATCCCATATAGATGACTTGTTTGATCAGCTTCAAGGTGTGTGGATCTTCTTAAAGATCTACTTGAGGTCAGGGCATCATCAGTGAAGATTGGAGCAGAGGATATTCCGAAGACTTCTTTCAGGACTAGCTATGTTCACTAAGAGTTCTTGATGATGTCTTTCGGTCTTACCAATGCCCCCACAGCTTTCATGGATTTGATGAATGGGATTTTAAAGCCTTACTTAGATTCACTTGTGATTGTCTTTATTAATGACATTTTGGTGTACTCTCGGAGTAAGGAAGATCATGAGAAGCACTTGAGTATAGTGCTTGGGTTGTTGAAGGAGAAGAAGTTGTATGCCAAATTTTTCAAGTGTCAATTCCGGCTCAGTTCCGTGGCGTTTTCTGGGCATGTTGTGTCTAAAGAGGGGATTATGGTGGAACCCAACAAGATTGAGGTAGTTAGAGATAGCGCTAGGCCTACTTCGGTGACTGAGATTTGGAGTTTTTTGGGCTTAGCGAGTTATCATCGTCGCTTCGTGAAGGGGTTCTCATCTATCGCTTCTCATTTGACTCGGTTGACTCAAAAGAATGTACCTTTTTAATGGTCTGATGATTGTGAGGAGAGCTTTCAAAAGCTCAAGACTCTATTGACTTGCCCCCGATTTTGACATTACCTGTATGGGGTTCAGTGTGAGGTATTCATGGATCATCGTAGTCCTCAGCATGTGTTCAATCAGCGAGATCTAAATTCGAGGTAGCGTAGGTAGATGAAATTTCTCAAGGATTACGACATTACCATTCCTTATCATTCGGGAAAGGCTAATGTGGTAGCTGATGCGTTGAGCCGAAAGGCAGTGAGTATGGGTAGCTTAGCGCGTTTGATTATTGAGGAGCGTCCCTTAACTTTGGAGGTTCAGTGTTTGGCTAATACTATTGTGAGTTTTGATATTTTGGAACCTGGCAAGGTTCTAGCTTGTGTTGAGGCTAGGTCGTCTTTTTTGGAGCAGATTAAGGCTCAGCAGTTTGAGGATTTAAAATTGTTCAAGATTCGAGACAAAGTGTTAAGTGGAGAGGCCAAAGAAGCAATTCTTGATGATGAGGGTGTTTTGAGGATTAAGGGGCGCATTTGCGTTCTTCGTATTGGTGGGTTGATTAAGTTAATTTTAGAGGAGGCTCACAGTTCCAGATATTCCAGCCATCCCCATGCTACTAAGATGTTTCGTGACTTGAGACAGCATTATTGGTGGGGTAGGGTGAAGAGGGATATTGTAGAGTTCGTTTCTTAGTGTTTGAATTGCCAGCAGGTTAAGAATGAGCATCAAAGGACGGGTGGTAAGACTCAGAGGATGCCCATTCCCAAGTGGAGGTGGGAGAGGATAGCTATGGACTTGCTGGTAGGTCTAACGAAGACCATGGGCAAGTTTGATGCCATTTGGGTTATTACGGATAGGTTGACTAAGTCCGCGCACTTCATTCGGGTTCAGACTACCTACAATTCGGAGAAGTTCGCTAGGATCTACATTGCTGATTGTCAGATTACATAGGGTGCCTGTAACGGTTTGCATTTTTGCGGGCTGGATTAGCACTCGGAAAAGCTACTAAGAACTTGTTGGTGCTCTTTCGAACTTCGTTTTAAAAGAGTCGCCACCTAATTTTTAGGAAATTAGGAAAAATCGAGGGTGAAGGGTTTATTCATTCACCTTGAAAAATCCTTCGTAATTCAAAGTTCTAGGTAAGGGTTCTGGTCATCCCCTAGGGAAGGTGTTAGACACCCTAGTATTAAGGATCCGTACTATATGGTTGACCTTCGAATTCTAATGTATGAGTATTTGCATGAATTGTTTATATAGTGTTTATTCCCGCAAAAATCTTGTCATTTGCATATCATTTTTTTAAAG
>NW_026716705.1:0-16054 GCF_029784015.1 Lycium ferocissimum
CTTGGTCTAATCGAAACCCCGAACCAATTGACCCCACCGCTCACAAACCACTATACGGCCCTTATAAAAATAGGCCACAAACGCACCAATGGCCTTGAAATTTCCAACAGAGGTCTCATTGACCGAGTCAACCCCCGATTCCTTATTTCCAATTCCCAACCCAAGTCCCAAAATGCATTCGAGTGCATTGGGAACCGAACCAGATACATACACAAGTTATAAATGACCATCCGGACATCTCGGAATCGACAGAATTTCAAAAAAGGTCTGTTTACTCAAAAGTCAACTTACTCTTTTTCAGTTGAAGCCTATATTTCATAAAAGTTGCTCGAATTCAGGCTAGACACCTCGAGAAGCGTGCCAACGGTCCTCTTGGGTCAAAAGTGAGCTAATCAATGCTCGAGAAAAGGCAAAATTGCTGGAAAGACTATAACGACCAAATGTGTCGTTATAGGGAGCAGCAGCACCAGCTAGGGACGGGGCTCTTGCGGTCGGTCGCAACGCTTGGCGCCGGGAACCGCTAAGCCTCGAAAATTCCGGATGAGGCGAAGAGTTTATGCTTAGAGATCGAGTACAACTCGCATATTGTAGCTCCTCTAGCGTTGTCGGATATTGATGGTCGAGCGTTGAACCCGCCGAATGGTTCGACGTAGGTCGTAGGCACAAATGCTACAGTATTCAGTTGCACGAAGTGCAGAAAGTGGGTGATCTAGCTCCGGGCGGAGTTCGTGCTTTGGGGTTCCAACATGCTGCAGCGGTGGCTCCTCTCATTTGATAAAATCGCAACTTTGAACTCGATCAATAGGCTCCACAAACACTTTCCCAAACCAACACAATCCTTTGAAACATGGCCACTAACCGTGGCCCATTTCGAACCAGGAAGATATTCTTATTCTGCTAACCTTTCCTTCGCACTTGATAAAGTCATTTTTCGCACCGCGATTTCTTACCACTAAATATCTTGCGAGCAAAGTCCGACCCAACTGATGGTGATAAAGACCTCTCGCACAACAGTTCCTCTTCAAATCTGTATTAAGCTCATCATAAACCATTATTCTATCTAAGTAACTGTTCTCAAGAAATATCATCAAATCTACTAGAAAGCCCCGACAAAGCTCGATAAATCTGTCACACCTCAAATCTGAGTTGAAACACATCGACTCCTTAAATATCTTCCTGGAAATATAATGATAGACCTTTAAGCTTAACTCGAACAATGCTGACTCTGAAGGAATGCATAACTCTCGAATATCACCAATAGTAATTAGAATTGACTCCGAATTTCGAAACCAATCACAGTCATAGCACACATAACGAATCCTGTCTGTCACTCTCGACTCCACAAGTTGAGTCCTATCCAAGTTATCAACTTAGTGCCGAAGAGCTATACCTTACGATTTCAAATTTTCATGCTTCTCAACCTTTACCCGACATGCAAATCCGATACAACCCCGAACTCTTCGACGCAAAACCTGAATCCTCATCTGATAATTATTTAACCATCGAACCTCTAATTATATCACCTCGATATGCCATAATTTTTTGAAAGTATCCAATCTTACAACTGCCCCTCTAAATCTCACGCAATTACTCCCAAGTCCTTAATATCCAAAAGCGCTACCCTAACTGTCCAGTCAATATTACTTGCAATTATACTATATTACCACGAGTAGAGTCACACCCCAAATATATATAACTCTAGCCTCACATGACAAGGATTCCACAAATCTTTTCTCTTAAAGTACGCTAACTCATCCACTATAGAATGTTACAAACTTTTCCAACGGAGTGCCACCAAGCCACTTCTTATAAACCTCAACATGCCGATTCACTGAAATATGCTTATCACTAGTTACTGTTCACAACGTCATAGAATTTTCCTCATACCACTTAGTCCATATCTATAGACTTCCTTCCTTAAGCTCACGCAACAATCAAACCTCATCTGAATCTGCAAGACAATAGCAGCGCCACAATATAGACTCAAGTAACCCCAAGATGTACCTCATTCTTGCCAACTCTCGATCAACTATACCTTTTATCTACTCGCCAATTTCCTAATTTCTAATCACTTCACGATCATTGATACCGTAATAAATTCTCGAATCCACTCTATCGAATACCACATAATCATAAATCTTGCAAGCTGGCCGAATTATTCCTGGAGATAGGATATACCACACACTCTGCATGTTAGAGTTTCCTTAACGCTTACCACTCTAAACTGAACACTCTCTAAATTCGGCGAATCACATAACAATCTTACCAGTATCCTTATGTATCTCACTGAAGCGTCCTTGCCCGAATTGCCTTACTCAATCTCCGAAATGTTATTCCGAACTTAACTCAGTTAACCCATCATCGATCTACCATTTCAAGTATCCAGGTTTACTAATCCCTTACTAAAATCCTTAATATTACTAGTCCTCAAAGAATCACCTCTTACCTCAGTTATTGAATCTGAACACCTCTAACCACTCGCACACCAATCCCTTTTTATTCAATCACATAAGCCGAGTAATAACACCACTAGTAGCGGGGTCTAGCCAATTTTTACACAATGAATACAAGGTTCCCAACCTTAGTCGACCACTAACCTCTATTAGCCTATGACATAACCGAACATACCAGCTTATCCATAAACCCTCAAGCCCACTCTACACTGTACAATCGCAACCAAGCTCTCACATCACTAACTCTTGTTTCAACGATTTCCTTTCTGCCCTTAACCTCGAAGACACCAATCAATCTTTTCGGTCACATCCCTTACTGTACGTCATGATATAATGTCCCCGCAATCCAAACATGACTCAAGTACCCAAATTTCATTCCAAACCATGTTTATCACTATCAACCAACAAATACTCAAATCCACTCGATCCTCTAAACTAATCATCCATCTAAGCCAAACGAACCAAAAAATAATATCCATGTTTCTCCTCAAATCTAAGTGAAACAACCAGTAACTCCTCAAGTCATTAACTCATCGCATATGCCCCTATTTGCAGTCATTTCCATCAGTCGATTACTAACTCCTCAGAAGTCTACAACCCAGGCAATTTACCGATCAAACGATGTGCCCTTAGCATACACTTAAATAACAGAGCAGTCCTTTAACATCAATGAGTTATATAAAAAATAACTATTAGTGCTAGTAGCAACCTTATCCTGACAACCATGTCAGATACAAATTTTCCCCTCCCAATCTCACGAAAAATACTCATGTCTAAGATATTCTATGAAGTCTCACTTCGTTACACGCTTTCCACAAAAGTCTTCCTTTATATACTTATTGTCAACTTCTTTTCCTTATTACACGAGGTCACAATACGTTTGCCCACTTCAATGGTCATTACCGAACTTACACTTATCCTCACATACTGATGTCTAATACTCTACTGCTCATTGAATCATCGACCATTGGTACACCAGTGTCACGCACACCATCATAAGCCTTTGATGAAGCTGAAGTTTTTCCTAGACCGATCATATCATCTAGCAACCTACTATTGTTAAGCCATTAATTTACTTTGTCACTTTCGAGCAACCCAACGCCGAAACATAGAGACCCTGTAACCCTCTGAACTATCTTTCCCATTTCTCACTAATTCCCATAATAGTCCGAAGGGGCCAGGATAGACGTATGTTGGACCGGCATGCCCGAAGGGGCCATCATTTTATTTCGGGACCGGCATGCCCGAAGGGCCCAGGATAGACGTATGTCGGGACCGGCACACACCCGAAGGGGATTATTATCATTATTATCATTGTTGTTATCATTATCATTACTATTATTATTATTATTTACTAGTAGGAAGCGGTGTCCGGAAGGACTGTTGTGATACTATATTTAAGTTGTGCATTCTAGAACTGGTGTACTCTGTACTTATATCGTGTATGCTTGAAGAACGTGTGTTCACTCGCATTATTTACTTAAGGATTGATCTAAGACCCCGTGTGTACATTTATGTTTCCTCCGGCGAAATTTTGCGGGTAATGAGCTTGATTGTGGTTTCTTCTCTTCTAAATTAAGCTATGGTTATTATTTGTTATCGCTTTACATACTCGGTACATACTCGTGCGGACCCCGCTTCCTTCGGGGGGCTGCGTTTCATGCCACGGGTACACCCGGACGAAGAGAAGACTTTTGCTAGAAGTTGTTCAGCGGGATTGGCGAGCTCCATTTCAGTTCGGAGTGTTCCGAGTCAAGTACTTATGTCATGGTAGTTGTATATCCTAGAGACTTTGCGGACGGTGTCCTCGTGGATTGGGTGTCGAGGAACGCGAATCGGTTAGAGATGTTAAAAAGAGTGTGTATTTTCGGATATTGTCAATTGGTAAAAATTTATGTGATTGTTGAAGGTTTCTACTGATACAAACGTGATCTCATGTTGAAAAGTTTCATGTTTAAAAAGTTTTTGAAATGACGGGTTTTAGAAACGCGAACGCTTAAGGGTTCGCTCGACTCTGAGGGGAGTCGGGTGCCCATCACACCCTAGTAAGGTCGGGGTGTGACACCTGTGTCCCCAATCCTTCCTGAAATGATCTCCTCATTAGGCTATCTTGGGCACCTCTGCGCGAAGATGATAGATATGGGAACTCCGTGAATCTCACTATCTCCTTACATATATAACCTGGCATAGTCCCCGAATAAGTAGTCGAAGGAAGGAAATGGGCTGATTTTGTCGACCTATCAACAATTCCATATGGAATCATACCTCCATGGAGTGCGAGGTAAGCACGGCGTAATAAAGTCCATATAATATTTTCCACTTCCACGTCGGAATCTCCATCGCACCGTAACAATCCACCGGGCTTCGATGCTCGATCTTAACTCGAACGACAATTTGGACATTCGACGAAGAACCAATATGTCCCTTTTCATACCATCCCACCAAATATGCTTCCGAGGTCGTGATACATCTTCGGAAACTGTGAACGAATAACGGGCATAATGGCCTCGCCCATAACCCGCGTTACCGCGATTCTCGCATACGTTAACACATAATCCATGTGCAGCAATGCTCCCTCGGGTGAAATCTTAACGGAGTCTTCTCCTTTGCCATAGTCGGATCTTGTTTCTGCTAGAATAGGATCCTCGGGACTTGTCGCTTTATCTCTTCCACGGAGGGATTCGGAATCATACTCCTATAAAAACCCCAATATCTCCTTAATCGACGGGGGCGGACTCCAGACTAGCGGGAGCGATGAATCTCACGAACCATTTTTTCACGATGGCACGTACGCGAAGCTACCCATAGAACAAGTGCATCTGCTACAACATTAACTTTCCCCGTGATTATATAAGATATCGACATCATAGTCTTTCAAACAACTCTAACCACCTCCTCTGCCGCAAATTCAGCTCTTTCTTAAAGATATTGGAGGCTCTTGTGACTATAAATATCAATGTGTGAACGCCATTTATAGATAATGTCTCCACATCTTCAAAGCATGAATTACCGCGGCTATCTCCAAATCGTGGGTAGGATAATTTCTCTCGTGCTTTCTGAGCTGCCGGGAGGCATAAGCTATGACTCTGCCATCATATCGTATCAATACACACCCCAATCCAACACGGAAGCATCACAATAAACCACATAACCATCGGTCCCTCGGGAAATAATGGACTAGTCAACTTCTTTTTCAAAGAATCGGCCGTTCACAAGCATCAATCCAACGGAACTTGGCTCTCTTTCGTTAGCCTTGTTAAAGGCACATTTAAAGCAAACTTACAATACCTTACCGTGTGTATATCTTTCGGTACGCTTTACTTAGGTGTCGTAGGTCTTGCCAATTCTTACGGCCTCAATCTTCTGGTATCCACCCGGATATCGCTCAATAATATGCCCCAAGAATGCCACGGTTAGTCGGCCGAAATTCACGTTTAGAAAATTTAGCATATCTACGGTGCCGGATCTAAGTATGTCAAATGATGCGATGTTACCATCCTAGATCGTGAATAAACCAAGATGTCGTCAATAAATACAATCACGAACATATCTAAGAGCCATAACACCCGATTCATCGGTCCATAAATCGGCAGGGCATTAGGACAACCCAAAAGACATCACTTTGAATTCATAATGCCCGTATCGGGTCCGAATGATGTGTGAATATCTGCCTCACGTACCCTTTTGGTGATATGCCCGAACCCTGAGTCTATCTTCGAAAAAATCGTAGTCATAATGTCAAACAAATCATCAATCTGGGGAGGGGTATTTATTCTTTATGGTTACCTTATTCGAAATTTGCACCTCGTAATCGATACACATCCGCGACGACTTCATCCTTCTTTCTTACGAATATCGTATGCTCCCCGGGTGATGTCTTGGGCCGAATGAAGCCCTTCTCTAATAAGTCTCTCACATTTGCTCCTTCAATTCTTTTAATTTCGGGTGCCATTCTATATGCGGAATAGATATCGGGCGAGTGTCACAGGAGAAAGTGGACATCAATGGTGAACTCTATCTCCCGCTCAGAGGAAGACCTGGAAATCATCACGGGAATACATGCGGGAATTCATATAACCATGGGGAATGCAAGAGTCGGTGCCTCTGCTTCTAAATCATGTACACGAACCAGATGATAAATATAGCCCTTTCTGATCATTTTTCTTGCCTTGAGGTATGAAATAAACTTACCCCTCGGCGATGTTGTATTACCTGTCCACTCTATAACTGGTTCTCCTGGAAATTGGAAGCGGACTACCTTCTTCGGATTCAACATTAGCATAACAAGAAGCTATCCAATCCATACCCATAGGTTAACATCGAACTCGGTCATATCTAGCTCTATCGCCCCGCGCTTTAGTGCAACGCTACGAGATAATTATCGAACAATCTCTATAATGTCATACGGCTATAAAAGAATCTCCTACCGAATCATCGTAGCTACCTCAAAAGCTCTATCGGTTGAGATTCTATCTCAATTTTATTAGCAACAAGGGGAGAAATATACGATAAAAGAGGATCTATCGGGATCTATCATACGCCTCTCCCCGGCATATAGAGAGCGAGCTCCACCACGAATATTGAGTCGGCGTCTTCGTACGTTCGGATAATTCGAGATAGTTGCAAGAAGTTAAGGGCAAAGCTATGTTGTGATCTTGTTTAATGCACAAGTTGTTTATGAGTATTGTTTATGAATATTATTAGTAGGGAAATATTGGAAAAGGCTAAGGATAAAAAGGAAATTCGCAAAGTGGCTCATGGAAAAATTGTGGAAGACTAGGGGCAAAACGGGAATTTCACAATGTTCAAGAAAAGGCCAAGGGATGACTAAGTCAAACAATTAAGTCATCTTTTATTTTCAAGAAAAAGGAAGAAAACTCTAGGAAAAGGGAGAAGGGCCATGTGTTCATTTTTAGAAGACATGTGGAAATATACATGTATGAATATGGAAGTGATGACAAAGTAAGAAATTAGTCATCTTTTATTTTAAGAAAATTCTAGAGATTTCAAGAGAAGTGGCATGTGCCCCTCACATGTTCATAAGAGCTATATATATAGAGAGAGGGCCACTATATTCATTAAAGTTAACTAAGGAAGTTGAAGAAAGAAAAGAAAAAAAAAAAAAAAAAAGAAAGGGGTTCGGCCATGGTGGAAAAAAAAATTGGCCATGGGAAAGTTGATCAAATTAATCTCTCCTAGTTTTCTTACCAATTGGAAGGTCCTCTACAACATGGAAGAATTGTTGGAACAAGGAAATTATTCATTTGGACAAATTCATGACCTTAACCAAGAGGAAACTTGAAAAAAAAAAAAAAGGTAAGAACTAATCTTCTTTTATGTGCTATAGATGATTTGTGAATATTGTAGCATGTGGAAAAGAATGAAGAATTCATGAGAATATGCATGTAGTTGTGGTGGCCGAATAGTGTAGTGTAATGTAGAAGTAATGAATCAATTTTATGTAGTGTGTTGCTTGTTATTATAATGTTATGAAATGAATGGAGTTTATGAAATATGCATGTATGGGGGCTGCCCTAGTTGTGTATGAGAAGATAATTTTACTTCATATTTTAGTTGTGGTCGTTATGAATTATGTGATGTAGAATAGAGGTTTAGTAGCTTGAGATGAATTGGAGTGTTTGTGCATCATCAAAGAAGTTAGTATGATGTTAGTGTGGTTCTTATATTTGTAAGAATAAATTCACCAATGTATGGATTGTTGATATAACTCATAAATTTGGAAGGAAGTAATGCGTTGTTGACTTTGGTGGTGTTGTGAGATTTCGGGTGGAAGTACGTATTAATTGGGTTCTTTGGAATATTTTGTGGATTGAATTGAATTGAATTGAATATTGAAGTGTTGCTAGAATAATTGCGGCATTGCTATTGGTTTGGCCGAGTTCCATTCTCGGGTTTGTTGTTGATGATTTGGGCCGAGTTAGATTCTCGGGGATGGTGTATTTGCGGGGGAGATCTTTCCGAAATTTCGGCAAGATCATAAGTGAATTTATTTGAAAAATCCGGACAAGTGTGCTTAGTAATGAATCTAATGGTTGCATCAATTTTCTTGAATGTAGACTAACAAGTTGGACGGATAAGCGTAGCTAATAAGGCGCGGCACAGGTATGTTAAGGCTCGTCCTTTTTCCTTCTATGGCATGAATCATACGTTGCGATTTTATAAATGCTCCCATAACGTCCTTATTTTCAAAAGTTAGAAGTTATGATTTCAAAGCATGATTTCCTTTCTAAAAGTTTATGAATGTTTTCCAAAATATTCATTTTTCTCCAAAATCCAAGTTTTACGATTTTTGAAAGTTTTTATGACCAAAACAACGACTATGATTCTATGATGACAATGATGATGCCAGATATGAGAAAATGACTAGGACGAATATGTCAAGGATATGTTCTTACCATGAATACGACGATATGAAATGTTAAGCTATTTTTGGATAATGACTATTTTAAAGGTTTCAAAGTATATGAAATGATATGTTATGACCCTGTTTTATGTTTTCCCGTGATGCTATCCTTGATTGATAGTCTCGCCTTATAATTGTTCCTTCAAGGTGAGACAAAGCGCCCATGATTATTCCATAAAGTAATCGGAGGTTACCGACCTTACGTCACTCCGACGGATACATGACTTTTCTTTGGGCTCTCCTGCATGCTTACATGATATATGCACATGATATATGTATATGTATATGGGGAAGTATGGGGAAAGGTGAGGCGCTATAGACGCATAGCCACCTGATCAGTTGGTATAATATGATACCATCCCGGACGCGGGATATGTGGGTAAATGGATCGGGCCGAACGTTCCTCGGCATTATATATGTATATGGATCGGGCTGCACGTTCCGCGATTATATTATATTATATTATATTATATATGTATATGGATCGGGCTGCACGCACGTTCCGCAGAATATGATATGAGGATCGGGCTGCACGTTCCGCGCACTAAGCATGCATGGTATTCGCCAAAAAGGACACTCATATGTACAAAGGTTGCTCTCTATATCATGATATGTTCTATATTTCTTTTATGTCATTAATTATGTTATGTATCTCTCGTATATTATTATACATGCCTTACATACTCGGTACATTGCTCGTACCGACGCCCCTTTTTGTGGTTTTGCGTTTCATGCGCGCGCGGTACACTCGGACAAGTAAGAGCTATTGCAAAAGAAGACGTTCCGGCGGAGTTGGTAGGCTCCATTTGTACCGGAGTGCTTTGCCGAGTCGATTATATGTCTTTGTGCGGTTGTTCGAAGTTAGAGACTTTGCGGACGAGTCGTGAGTCCAGTGTCGTTTTGAGAGTGGGTCCATTAGCTAATATATTTTTATTACGCATTATGTTACGAGTCTTTACGCTTACGGCATCGTGTTTAAATTGAGAAACGACAAAAAGAAATTTTGAAAATTTTACTATGTATTTTACCTTTATTTGATTTAAGCATCCAAAGAGAATATGTGAGTAATAAGAGTCAGCGGGTTCGCTCGGCTCCGAATATGGGGTCGGGTGCCCATCACACCCTGGTAAGATCAGGGTGTGACAAAGTGGTATCAGAGCAGGTCTGTCCTAGGGGTTGTCTGCAAAGTCGTGTCTAGTAGAGTCCTGTTTGTGGGTGTGAAGCCGGCCACATTTATAAACGGGGAAGCTGCGGGGCATCTAGGGATTGTTGACCTTCTTTCTGTCCTATGATCGTGCGATAGAGCCAAGTCCTAGGAAAATGGAATCTCCTATACGGGTTTTACCTACGACGTAAGAAAGTGAGAAGCGGTACAGAAAGTTACAGGGACGAGTATTGATGTTCTGTTCGTTACCCCGGGAGGCTCGTATGGGCCGAGATGTGTCGTATACATATGTAAGCCCGCAAGGTATTGTTAATATTTCTTTGTGTGCGATTTGAATAGTGAGAATGATAAAGGAGGCCCTACCGTAATGGGTACGTCTAAGAGAAAGAAGCGCGGAAAGGAAATACGATAAACGAGCGATAAGCGAGATGCGACGTTTCGAAAGGTTATGGATTTGGCATGGCGATGAAGGTGCGATCACTACCCTCGGGAATCTGGAGGCCCAGGACAGGAAATAGTCGTACACACAAGTGGGAGGTGAACATTGGGAACCGAAAAGGGTAAAACAGTAATTGTAAAAGAAGGACGTGTTACGAAAATGTCCCGGAATCGGTAAGGCTTTAAATTGCTCCAGATCAGGTAATAAAGGTCATGTGAGGGAGCGGACGCGATTATATCGAGCATTAAGGCACCGGATTCCACCAAAGTTTCGAGGTTAAGCGTGCTCGGTGGGAGCAATTTCGGGATGGGTGACCCCGGGAAGTATCCCAGAAATTCTACATATTCAGACATAAGAAACAAATGAGAAGTTAGGGTAGCCTAAGGGAAACTGGAGCATATGGGATGGTTGGAGACCATAAGAAGACGCATAGGACGAGGCAGACATGCTCGGTGAAGAGACAGGGAAGTGCATCACGGCCCTAGAAATAGGATAGGCTTGAAAGTGTTTGGAAGTATTTTGTGGGTTAGTTGATAGTAATATATATATATATATATATATATATAATATATATATATATATATATATATATATGAAGGTGTAGGATATCCCAGATATGATTGTATCGGTGGACATGTGAGTCCCAGCAATCGAAGCTACGGTATAAAAGGCATCAATCGAGTAAGGGTACCGAAGTTTGAGTGACAGCAAGAGTAAATGGTACAAGTGTTGCAAAGTAAGCTGTTATTATTTTACTATAGGTTGAGATTGGAAATTCTAATATAACGATATTTGGAAAAGAAAGAGAGTGAGTAGATGGAAAGTGAAGAGATTAAAGTGTCGGAAAGGGGATAAAGTGTGGTCATATAGAACAAAAAGGGGAATGTATGAGGACGAGAATCGATTCCAATAGGTGGGGCTAAAGGAATAGTGACTAGGATAGGAGGATGTGAAGTAAGAGGAAGAATGCTTAGGCCTTGCGATGATGTTAAGGTGGGAGATATATAAAAGAATAGATGTGTAGTTATGTTAATATAGTTAAAGGTTGACGAGCAAGGATAGGGAGAGTAAAAATTGTAAGGATTGTGCTAAGAGCAAGACAGCATGGACGCACAGCTGCAACGTGAAGGTGTAGTTAAGGAAAATTTCGAGCAAGTGAGTCAAACAAGGGAAAGGACGAATAGTGGACAGAAGGGTATGGAAATGGGGACAAAATGATGACATAGGCAGAAAGTAAAAGAAAAACCTAGGATTAGAAGTTTCCGATATGTTAGGCACAGAGTTGGGAAGGAATACGAGGAATAAGGTATAGACAAAGACTTCAAAAAAAAAAAAAGACTATTGGCATATGAGGAGCCCCTTAAAGGGGAGGGAGGATGTATTATGGGCTTTAAGTCCAAACGAAGGAAACTCATTAGCCCGGAACCAGAGTTTAAAACATATCGGCTTATCAGGAGAATACATGAAAGAAGTAGGAACGAGTTGGTGCAGTGGATTAGGAAACCTATGACACGGAATGAGGACTCATGTAAAGGCCGAGGAGTTCGATAATAAAAGAAATAAAGCAAGAGATAAGGAATCGGCATAAAGAGAAAGACAACTATAAAAGGGACCCCCCAGAAGTATTATGACACCCCATGAGGTCAGTTGAACATTCGAGGACGAATGTTCTAAAGGGGGGGAGGATGTTATAGCCCGTATTTCGTACGTTCGGATAATTCGAGATAGTTGCAAGAAGTTAAGGGCAAAGCTATGTTGTGATCTTGTTTAATGCACAAGTTGTTTATGAGTATTGTTTATGAATATTATTAGTAGGGAAATATTGGAAAAGGCTAAGGATAAAAAGGGAAATTCGCAAAGTGGCTCATGGAAAAATTGTGGAAGACTAGGGGCAAAACGGGAATTTCACAATGTTCAAGAAAAGGCCAAGGGATGACTAAGTCAAACAATTAAGTCATCTTTTATTTTCAAGAAAAAGGAAGAAAACTCTAGGAAAAGGGAGAAGGGCCATGTGTTCATTTTTAGAAGACATGTGGAAATATACATGTATGAATATGGAAGTGATGACAAAGTAAGAAATTAGTCATCTTTTATTTTAAGAAAATTCTAGAGATTTCAAGAGAAGTGGCATGTGCCCCTCACATGTTCATAAGAGCTATATATATGAGAGAGGGCCACTATATTCATTAAAGTTAACTAAGGAAGTTGAAGAAAGAAAGAGAGGAAAAAAAAAAAAAAAAGAAAGGGGTTCGGCCATGGTGGAAAAAAAATTGGCCATGGGAAAGTTGATCAAATTAATCTCTCCTAGTTTTCTTACCAATTGGAAGGTCCTCTACAACATGGAAGAATTGTTGGAACAAGGAAATTATTCATTTGGACAAATTCATGACCTTAACCAAGAGGAAACTTGAAAAAAAAAAAAAAAGGTAAGAACTAATCTTCTTTTATGTGATATAGATGATTTGTGAATATTGTAGCATGTGGAAAAGAATGAAGAATTCATGAGAATATGCATGTAGTTGTGGTGGCGAATAGTGTAGTGTAATGTAGAAGTAATGAATCAATTTTATGTAGTGTGTTGCTTGTTATTATAATGTTATGAAATGAATGGAGTTTATGAAATATGCATGTATGGGGGCTGCCCTAGTTGTGTATGAGAAGATAATTTTACTTCATATTTTAGTTGTGGTCGTTATGAATTATGTGATGTAGAATAGAGGTTTAGTAGCTTGAGATGAATTGGAGTGTTTGTGCATCATCAAAGAAGTTAGTATGATGTTAGTGTGGTTCTTATATTTGTAAGAATAAATTCACCAATGTATGGATTGTTGATATAACTCATAAATTTGGAAGGAAGTAATGCGTTGTTGACTTTGGTGGTGTTGTGAGATTTCGGGTGGAAGTACGTATTAATTGGGTTCTTTGGAATATTTTGTGGATTGAATTGAATTGAATTGAATATTGAAGTGTTGCTAGAATAATTGCTTGGCATTGCTATTGGTTTGGCCGAGTTCCATTCTCGGGTTTGTTGTTGATGATTTGGGCGAGTTAGATTCTCGGGGATGGTGTATTTGCGGGGGAGATCTTTGCCGAAATTTCGGCAGATCATAAGTGAATTTATTTGAAAAATCCAGACAAGTGTGCTTAGTAATGAATCTAATGGTTGCATCAATTTTCTTGAATGTAGACTAACAAGTTGGACGGATAAGCGTAGCTAATAAGGCGCGGCACAGGTATGTTAAGGCTCGTCCTTTTTCCTTCTATGGCATGAATCATACGTTGCGATTTTATAAATGCTCCCATAACGTCCTTATTTTCAAAAGTTAGAAGTTATGATTTCAAAGCATGATTTCCTTTCTAAAAGTTTATGAATGTTTTCCAAAATATTCATTTTTCTCCAAAATCCAAGTTTTACGATTTTTGAAAGTTTTTATGACCAAAACAACGACTATGATTCTATGATGACAATGATGATGCCAGATATGAGAAAATGACTAGGACGAATATGTCAAGGATATGTTCTTACCATGAATACGACGATATGAAATGTTAAGCTATTTTTGGATAATGACTATTTTAAAGGTTTCAAAGTATATGAAATGATATGTTATGACCCTGTTTTATGTTTTCCCGTGATGCTATCCTTGATTGATAGTCTCGCCTTATAATTGTTCCTTCAAGGTGAGACAAAGCGCCCATGATTATTCCATAAAGTAATCGGAGGTTACCGACCTTACGTCACTCCGACGGATACATGACTTTTCTTTGGGCTCTCCTGCATGCTTACATGATATATGCACATGATATATGTATATGTATATGGGGAAGTATGGGGAAAGGTGAGGCGCTATAGACGCATAGCCACCGATCGTTGGTATAATATGATACCATCCGGACGCGCGGGATATGTGGGTAAATGGATCGGGCCGAACGTTCCTCGGCATTATATATGTATATGGATCGGGCTGCACGTTCCGCAGCATTATATTATATTATATATGTATATGGATCGGGCTGCACGTTCCGCAGCAATATGATATGAGGATCGGGCTGCACGTTCCGCAGCACTAAGCATGCATGGTATTCGCCAAAAAGGACACTCATATGTACAGGTTGCTCTCCTATATCATGATATGTTCTATATTTCTTTTATGTCATTAATTATGTTATGTATCTCTCGTATATTATTATACATGCCTTACATACTCAGTACATTGCTCGTACTGACGCCCCTTTTTGTGGGCGCTGCGTTTCATGCCGCGCAGGTACACTCAGACAAGTAAGAGCTATTGCAAAAGACGTTCCAGCGGAGTTGGTAGGCTCCATTTGTACCGGTCTTTGCCGCCGAGTCGGATTATATGTCTTTGTGCGGTTTGTTCGAAGTTAGAGACTTTGCGAGACGAGTCGTGAGTCAGTGTCGAGTTTTGAGAGTGGGTCCATTAGCTAATATATTTTTATTACGCATTATGTTACAGAGTCTTTACGCTTACAAACTGTGTTTAAATTGAGAAACGACAAAAAGAAATTTTGAAAATTTTACTATGTATTTTACCTTTATTTGATTTAAGCATCCAAAGAGAATATGTGAGTAATAAGAGTCAAGTCGGAAATCACCCCTCGACTGTCACACCTGTCCGCACGATCACCTCCTGCCCTCTGCCTGTGAACCTGGCCCGCCATCAATCTAGTCAATAACTGGACCGCATCTCGCATAGCCCTGTCCTCCGCCCCCGACTGAGGAGCTGGAGGCTCGGGTACTCGAACCTCGGGAGCTGGTGGTGGAGCCGCCCCGGGACACTCGCAGTCGGCTGTTGCTCCAAGTCCCTACGATACGGCGGGAGCCGGCCGGGTCGTCGGGGCACCACCTCGGGCACAGGCTCAGCACGGGCCCCAGTAACTCTCCGGCCTGGCTGGTCTCCCCCGCTGCTGTAGACTTGCCCTTCTGGGCGGCTGTTGCCTTCCTCGGAGGCATCGCTAAAAACATAACAATTCATTAGGAGGGAGTCATCCTGATAATACAGCTCTATCGCACGATCTAGGATCAGAAGGAAAGATAACATCCTAAATGTCCGGTAGCCTCCTGTTTATAGATGTGGTGCACAACACACCGATAGAAAAGACTCTACTAGACACGGTCTGTAGACATTCCGAGGACGAACCGCTCTGATACCACTTTTGTCACGACCCAACCCCGTAGGCCGTGACTAGTGCCCGAGCTGGGCACCCAAACACATTCATTAATCCGAATCGCATACAGATGGCTTATACGTATACAAATATCAAACGCTGTCTCAAACTGTCTCACACACATACATATATATCACAGAAGCCTGCAAGGCTATCCTATGGCGCGCGACAGTAAAAAATATATACAAATGCAAGCCGACAAGGCTGCCACGGCGAATGGGATCGCCCAGAACATAACATACACAAACACACCTGTACAGGAATAGGCACAACCCACATATATGTCCACGGACTTACGCGGACAAACGAGAATCATATGACGGGACGGGGGGCCCGCCGTACCCCCGAGCAAATATATTCATATGCAACGGAAGAGTATATACCAA
>NW_026716706.1:0-16405 GCF_029784015.1 Lycium ferocissimum
AATAACATAAGACATAATTCATTATTTCAATTCTAGAGAATTCGAGAAAGGAAAGAAAAGAGAGAGAGACTCGGCCAAGGTGGCCGAGAGTGGTGCCTCCATGTTGGCGTAGAAAATTTACTTCCTCGTAGCTTTTCTACCAATTGGAGGGTCCGCGTTAACATGGAGTAGTCGTTGAAGTGAGCAAAGCGTTCATTATTGCCAAGACATGTCTAGCCGAGAAGAGGGGTGGAAGAGAAAAAGGTAAGTTTCAATCTTCTTTTCATGTGTTGAGGATGATTTGTGCATGTTGTGATATGTAGAAACTAATGAAGCTCATGAAAATATGGAGTCATTGTTGTGGCCGTATATATATATATATATATATATATATATATATATATATATATATATTGTGTAGGGTAGGAATGAAGAACTAATGCTATTTGGTGTTTGGTTGATGTTGTTGTGAATGGTTTGAACATGTTGTGATGTGTAGGTGTGCATAGGAATTGTGTAGGTTGATGTTGGAAAAAAATTGCCAAGGCCGTGTGTGGGCTGTTTTTGGAGGCCAAGGTGAATCAAATATATTTTCTTGTAATTACAATAATAATGTTGTCAATGGTTGAATTGTTGGTGTAGCTTATGAGTTTAGAAGAAAAGAAATGTGTCGTCGATGTTTACTTCGACTTTGAAGGTTCGGGTTGCCTTGTATGTTGGATGGGCTGATTTGAATATTGTGATTACTTGACATATATTCTTGAATCTTGATGAAATGATCTCGGATTAGTATTTGAATATGTGAATGTCGATGTTGACTTGAACGTATGTAGTTTATTGGAATATAAATGGAATGTCGTCGAATTATATAGAAAGGAGTTATTAATGTTAGAATGTGTTTGGAATTGATTATCGATGTTGTTATTATGTTGGTTGGTATTGTTGATAATGATTTGGCCGAATTGAATTCTCGGGGATGTCCAATTTATAGGGGAAGTGCTGCCGAAATTTTTGAAGATAAAGTATTAATTTGGAATTGAATTCTTAAGTTTTATGGCTAATGGTTGATACCTAATGGCATGATTGTAGATCGTGAGAAGTCGAGACGTAAGTTCGGATTAGCTAGGAAGCGGCTAAGGTATGTAAGGCTTACCTTTTCCTTCTTTGGCATGTCTTAGACGTACGCAAGATATGACATAATTTATGTGAGGGGTAACTCCGCTCTTACGTTCCGAGTATGTATATGATTCTTATTTGCTTCATGATATGATATTTCTCATATGGTCCTTAAGCCTTTGTCACGACCCGGCCCAGTGGGCGTGGGTGCCCTATTTGGACATGAAACGAACATTCATACCAAATCATCAGAAATTACCGAAGCTCAGGCGTCATTATTATTAATTAAAGCAGACATAAAATAACTACCAATTTAAGCGGTCGCGGAGGTAAAACGCCATATCAAAGTCAGAAGGGCGGCGGAATATACATCGCCGAACACATATATACACATATGCAGACATATGGGCCGCTATGGCCTCCAGACCAAACAGGACCGCATAAAGGTACAAATCACGATCCAAAACAAATATACAAAGGACCCTTGACCCACATAGATGACTACAGGCCTCTACAAACTCCGAACAGAAACAAATGACGGGACAGGGCCCGTCGTGCATCTAAATAGTCCAAATGTACAAAAAGTATATATAACGAAGCATATGTACCAATAAACGGGCTCACGGATCAAAAGGAGCAATCCAAGACGACGAGAATATGTAGCCTACAAGCGGGTCTCTGGACGTATATCGGTACCTGCGGGCATGAAACGCGACCCCGAAGAAAGGGGTCGATGCGAAAGAAGTGCGAGTATGTAAAGCGTGATGCAATCAAAGCACGGGTGAAATATGAGTACAAAGGAGAAATACCAAATCAAGTATCAAACTTGTCTTTGAAACATAGACAAATAATGCAAATCAAAATCGTGCATAACGCTCAGGAACGTGGCCACCACCCGACACTGGTGCCACAACACAACATACTCCAGAAAGTTTCAAATCTCCGTACAAACCCCAAATATCTCGCATTTCGCACGTCGGAATATTTTTAAGTTGTTTGCGACAAATTAGGGACGAGGTTATTTTCCGACTTTGTTGTAAGACATAAGTGTTTTATGATTTTATGGAATGGAATTATTGACAAAAATTTGGGGTTAAAAGTGGAATTTTGGAAATTAGTGGTTCATGAAAAAAAATAAGGCCACATGTAGTGTGGGCCATGGTTACATGGAAGATTAATATTTGTGGAGATGGATGACTTGTTAAGTCATTTTCATCAAGTTCATCTTTTGGAAATTGCTAGAAATTTGAAGAAAGGTTTGGAGGGAAAGAAAAGAAAAAGAATTGGAAAAAAAAATTGGAGAATAATAGGGGCACATGACCGGCCATGTGCCCCCTATATATATGTGTGTGTGGAAAATTACAAGGCAAGTCATCATTTGAGCCTTAAGAAATTTCAAGAAACAAGTAGAAGAAAGAAAGAGGAGAGAAACGGCCATGGCTGCCGAAAATTTGCTCCCTAAAGTTGATCATGGAAAAATTATTTCTTCTAGCTTTCTTACTAATTGGGAGGTCCTCTACGACGTGGAGGAATTGTTGGAGCATGCAAAATACTCCTTCTTGCCAAACACAACCTTGGCCGAGAGTGATGAAGTCAAGCGGGAAAGGTATGATTCAATTCTCTTTTGCATGTTTTGTGGATGTTTGGACATGTTATAATGCATAGAAATGAATAAAAATCATGAAACTATGGATGTTGAAGTTGAGCCTTAAATATTGATGTTGGCCGTGCATGTGTATTGTATGTCTAAGAGTGATGAATCAATTCTAAGTGGCATGTTGGTTGTTGTGGCGTGTTGAAATAAATGGAAATCATGAACCCTTGAATGTTGATGTTTGGGTGTGGTGTCGTGTGTGTGGCCGTGGGTGGCTGTTTTGGAGGGGAGTTGGATGAACAAATTTTATGTTGTATTTTGGTAGTTGTTTGTTGCGGATTATGTAATAAAAATGAAGGTTTAATGACTTATGTTGAAGTTGTAGTGTTGTGGGCTGATTTGAAGCTTAAGGTGATTCCAATATGTTTTCTTATATTTATGAAGGTAATGTGGTAATGTATGGAATCGTTGACGTAGTATGAGAATTGGAAAGAAAGAAACGCGTTATTGTCGTATTCATTAAGTTGGAAGATTTCGGGTTGCATAGCATATTGTTGAATTGTCTTGAAGTATTATGCGGATTGCTTAGAATGTGTTATGAATTGATTATGGATGTTGTCTTCATGATTATTGGTTTGGTTGTTGTTGAAGTTGGCCGAGTTAAATTCTCGGGGTTGATGGATTTATAGGGGGAGGTCTTTGCCGAAATTGCCGTAGATAAAGTGACGGCTTGGAATTTAGTTCTTCAATACTTGTGGCGTATGTTGGGTGTCCAATGACAATCTTTTGTAGATTGCGAGAAGCCGAGACAAGCGTGGATTAGTAGAGGGCGGCCAAGGTATGTAAAGCTCACCTTTCTTTCTTTGGCATGTCTTAGTATGAATAGGCTATGATATGTACCCCGAGGCAATTCCATTCCTGTAATCCGAGCAACCATATGAGTTTATTCATTTCTTGATGTTCGCAAATCATTTAGTTAAACTAAGATTCTCGTGTCTCTAAAGGATTGGATTTTAGAAGCCTTATAAAGAATTTCGCTACAAAAAGGTTCCGAACTTCAAACGTCCGTAACTTTGCGTACGACCTCGGAACGCCCGAAACATAATAGGTAAACTCATAAGACATAACTTTCCCCTACCTCTCGTAGTCGGGCTCGGATGGGGGTCGGCACCCGTCCGTGGGGCCCGCGGCTCTTTTATACTATTCCTAATGATTTTTGAGAAAAATTTAATACTATTTCATTTCGATCTTCGCATATGGACTTCCTACTTATTCGACGAGTTATGAATATGATTTTATACATATGGTTCCTACGATTTCGTGATATGTTTAAGATATTTGATACGTTTCCGAAGGCCGTCCGAATGACATTTGACATGACTAAGTCTTGACCCTTAAATGATAATTTGTTTGGTTTTTCCGTTACATTTTTGGAAAGTGTTTTAAAAATTGCATATGGTCTCTCACGACTCTGCTCGTGCACTATGGTCACTTCCTTCACCGAGTCCCGGGGCCGGCTGTTATCGTGCGCAGTATGCTATAATTCTGGAGTATGATGTGTCCGGTTCGCCGAGCCCCTTTTGGCCGGGAACCGAGGATAATGGTGTTATGATGTGTCCGGTACGCCGTGTCCCTCTTGGCCGGGTACCGTGGTATATATGATGTGCTGTGTGACGGGGATACGGAGATCTGAAAACACGGAGTATGATGTGGTGTGGCGCCAACGACGGGCGGGCGACCACCGTTCTAAGAGCCTATGCATGATTTGCACTCTACTCAGTAAGTATTTTGATATTCGGATTATTACACATGTTTTTTTGAAACTCACATAGGACCTCTGATAATTGACGTGCATATGATGATCTTATCTACCGAGTCCCTCACTAGAGGGCCGGGACATGTTTTGTACGCATATGATAAGTGATTTTGACAGTCTGGACTATGTTCTGTTGACATCGGTTAGTGTCAGCTACTATGGTATGATCTGCTTTCGATATAGATGTATGATTCGTATTTCATACGCGAGGGCATTTTGACACTCTGGTCATTATGTTCACTTTCTGTACCTCTTCCCCACTTATAATCTCGTTTCCCGCATTTCATGTTTTACATACTCGATACGTATTCACCGACCCTTGTTCTTCCCGTTTCATCGGGGCACATCCGTGTGAGCTAAAGACTTTAGCAGTAAGATGTTCCAAATGATTGGCGAGCTCCACGGTAGTGCCGCCGAGTCCAGTTTGTTCGTGTTATGATATCTCGAGTCATGTTAGAGACTTTGCGACAGTGTCGTGTATATAAGATGTTCCCGCTCACGCATAAGCCGTAGTATTGTTATATGTGGTTTGGCGTATTTTGTACGGTCATAGGTTTTGTGTAATTTGAAAATGATATAAAGTATGCTTGTTTTCGAAAATTTTATTATGTATTTATGATATGAGTCATGTTAGAGACTGCGGAGGGTTCGTGCCCTAAGAATGTGTGTCTATCACCTTATCGGGAATCGGGGTGTGACAAAACCCCAAACATATCATTCACACACATATCATATCTTGTTTGCGATTTTATTATGTATTTATGATTTGGTCAAGGGCCCAAGAAACACATCATATCATTAGCCATATCACAAAGATAACTCCATATACGGTAACCGGCCCTATGGCGAGGTCTCGGAAACCGAAACACAACATACTGCCGAATTTTTCATAAGACGCACGATTACAAAGCCGGCCCGGGAACCGGTGAACGAAGTCATAATAAGGCACGAGCGGAGTCGTGAGCAACTAATACAATTTATATATATCAAAACGCCTTTTGAAACTTGACAACGTCATATGCTAATTCTTTAGTCGAATAATTCACACAATTGGTCGACGGGTTCGTTTCATAAAAGTACTTCCAATATAGTATCTATGATTCAAAATAGTATTTAGAATATCGTGACAGTCGAAACATTACTTTATGATAGCCAAATTCATAAACAAAAGTGTTTTGCCGTCATTATACAAAATAAGATAATAGAGCAAACAAAGGGGATCTCGATGCTAGTGGGCCCGCCTCGGGTCAAGTCGCGAGGGCGAACATAATTCTCGGGCATGTAGGGTCTGTGGGATCACACATGGAGAATCCGAAGCGATTTGAGTACCTTTGGATAATTTTCAGACATTTAATTACTTTTCAAACAAAAGGAGAACTTTAAGGTTCAATTCAATTGAATGAATAGTACTCAATTTCCAATTCGGATTTCAAGGAGCAGGATTTTCCCCGGGGCTACGATATCGACCTAGTAGGCCTAAGACATGCCAAAAGGAGAAATGGGTAGCCTTACATACCTTAGAAGCGTCTTACGATCGCCCAAAACTCAAGTCCCGTTTCGCTCAGAATCTGCGAATGGTCAAAGTTACCAATTAGGAATTTCAAGGTTTAAGAGTTCACTTAAACTCATTTTTGTCTACCGAAATTTCGGCAGCACTTCCCCTATATATATGTCACCCCGAGACTTAGCTCGGCTCCTTATACAACAACAACAACCCACAATATCACGAACATCACAAGTTATAACAAATTCACTCTAACGTCAACATTCTTTCTTTCTACATAATCTAACAACTTCTGTCCGAACCTCACAACATCAAACTAACATCCACGTTATTATATTCATTTACTTATTCAAAGTTATTCAAACACATCCCACTAATATTCCGAACGATGCACATGAATTCAAGTATGCCGTCGAATTCCATATTCTATCCAAGACTTCAACAAAGGCGACAACTACCAACTCGCATTATTTTCATCCAAATTCATTAACAACGACCATAATTCACATTTAGAATTTCATTTCTACAATCATATAAAAATTATGAAAAATTCACATAATTTCCCATATCGCCATATAACCAACTTTAATGCCAATTCAACTCATTAAACATTCATTTGAGTTATAAATGCCACAACGACACAATTAACAAGCTAAACAAAATAGAATTCACCTCCCTTCCACTACACTATGGCTCACGGCCACTTCACCACATCCACACACTCACGGCTGCACACACATACATCACTTCTACACAATTCTCATCTTATTCCAATCATTGTAACATTCATGCAAATTCCCTAACACAAAAGTGGCAAAATCCTTACCTTTTCTTGAAATTCCAATTCGCCGCAAACGTGATTCTTTCGCCAAACTAATTGTATCACGTCGGAGAGCGTCTCGAACTTGCTACGAATATGAGAAGAACAAGATTTTTAGAATCAAAACAAGGCTAGGAAATTTTTTTTTTTCCTTGGATATGGTTCGGCCGAGAGGGCCTTTTGAGGTGCTCTCTAATTTTTTTGTGTTTTGATTTGTTTTTCTTGAACATTCTAATGATATAGATGACTATATACTTAATTAATTGGTCACATGAAAATCACATGACCACTTAAAATGGGGCTTGGGCCTTGGCCTTTGGCCGGCCACCCCTAACACTTGGGCCTCAATTTTTCTTCAAATTTTTCTTGGCCCAATTCGTTGGAAACTCGCTTTGTAATTTCCGAAACTAATTTTCCAAAATTCCAAATTTGCCCTCGGCCTTCCCCGATGTCCTTACACCAATAATTTCATAAACGACATAAGCATATTAACAAAAATCAAATTCTTGCCTTATAACACACAAGTCTTATTTATTCTCATGATTTCCAACTTATGCAAAAACGCGGGACATAACATTCTCCCCCCCTTTAGAAACATTCGTCCTCGAATGTTAGACATAAGGCCTTATGAGCATAACGGGGGAGTTCACACTTATGATTAGCATTCATAAATCGTTTTCTCAATCAATGTAACAAACTTAGGAATTTGGATTACCTGTAGGTGCAAGGAATAGGTGAGGATATTTTTTCCTCATGGCGTCCTCGGCCTCCCAAGTCATTTTTTCGCGGTTATTGTTCCGCCACAGGACTTTAACAGAAGGCACATCCTTGGTGCGCAGTCTCCTCTCCTGGCAATCCAGAATAGCTACAGGCTGCTTTTCATAAGATAAGTCCTCTGTCACCTGAACACCATCCGCCGGAAATACTCGGGAGGGGTCACCAATACATTTACGGAGCATAGATACATGGAATACTGGATGTACAGCTTCCAGATCGGATGGTAAATCCAGCTCATAGGCGACCTGACCTATCTTCCGAATAATTTGATACGGCCCGATATATCGTGGACTGAGCTTACCCTTTTTACCGAATCTCATTACGCCTTTCATAGGCGACACCTTCAGAAATACCTAGTCGCCAATTTCGAATTCTAACGGTCGACGCTGTTTATCAGCATAAGATTTCTGTCGGCTCTGGGCAGCCAATAGCCGTTCCCGGATAAGTTTCACTTTATCGACGGCTTGCTGAACTACATCCGGCCCAATTAATTTAGTTTCGCCCACGTCAAACCAACCAATTGGAGATCTGCACTTCTGCCATATAAAGCTTCGTATGGTGCCATCTGAATGCTGGAATGATAACTATTATTATAAGCAAATTCAATAAGTGGTAGATGGTCATCCCAGCTGCCTTTGAAATCAATAACGTAGGCCCGCAACATATCTTCCAATGTCTGAATAGTGCGCTCGGCCTGTCCGTCGGACTGAGGATGAAATGCTGTACTAAGACTCACCTGAGTCCCCAATCCTTCCTGGAACGACCTCCAGAAGTTAGCCGTAAATTGGGCACCTCTGTCGGTGATAATAGATATGGGAACCCCGTGAAGTCTTACTATTTCTTTAATATACAGTCTGGCATAATCCTCAGCCGAATACGTAGTCCTGACCGGAAGAAAATGGGCTGATTTCGTCAACCTGTCAACAATAACCCAAATAGAGTCATACCTGCGAGGAGTGCGCGGTAAACCTATGACGAAATCCATATTGATCATCTCCCACTTCCAGGCTGGAATTTGCATCTCCTGTAATAACCCGCCGGGCTTCTGATGCTCAATCTTGACTTGCTGGCAATTTGGACACTGACCGACAAATTCTGCGATGTCTCTTTTCATACCGTCCCACCAATATAAACATTTAAGATCATGATACATTTTAGTGGAGCCAGGATGAATAGAATACCGAGCATTGTGCGCTTCACCCAAAATTTGCCGCCACAGACCAGCAACATCGGGTACACATACTCTGCCTTCATATAATAATACCCCGTCCGGAGAAATCTCGAACTGGGTCTTTTCCTTGCTGAGTGCCACATTTCTATCTTTGGACCAGAATGGGATCTTCGAACTGGCGCTGTTTTATTTCTTCCATAATAGATGATTCAGCGATTTCTCGAATAGAAACCCCAGCATTTCCTGAATCTGCCAAACGTACTCCAAGGCTGGCTAACTGATGAATTTCACGAACTAATTCTTTCTTGTCGGGCTGCACATCAGTCAAACTGCCCATAGACTTACGGCTAAGTGCATCAGCTACGACGTTGGCTTTTCCCGGATGATACAGAATATCCACATCGTAGTCTTTTAGCAGCTCAAGCCATCTCCGTTGCCGTAGATTTAATTCCTTTTGCTTAAAAATATATTGCAGGCTTTTATGATCAGTGTAGATATCAACATGAACCCCATATAAATAATGCCGCCATATTTTCAGGGCATGAATTACTGCGGCTAATTCCAGGTCGTGAGTGGGATAATTTTTCTCGTGCGGTCTGAGTTGCCGGGAAGCATAAGCGATGACTCGACCGTGTTGCATTAAAACACAACCTATCTCGATACCAGAGGCATCACAGTAAACAACATACCCGTCTGGTCCTTCCGGAAGGGCTAGGACTGGAGCTGTGATTAATTTCACCTTCGAACCGAAAGGCTGCGCTCGCAGGCATCGGTCCACTGGAATTTTGCTGCTTTCTGAGTTAGCCTCGTCAGTGGTGCCGCAATAGAAGCAAAATTCTCCACAAATCTTCTATAATATCCGGCCAGCCCCAGAAAACTACGTACCTCTGTCGGTGTGGTAGGCCTGGGCCAATTCTGTACAGCTTCAATCTTCTGTGTATCAACCCGAATACCATCTGCTCCGACAATATGCCCCAAGAATGCCACAGAAGTTAACCAGAATTCGCATTTAGAAAATTTGGCATATAATTTCTGCTGTCGAAGCGTGCCAAGAACTGTCCTTAAATGATCTGAATGCTCCTCTGCAGATCGGGAATAAACCAGAATATCATCTATAAACACAATCACGAACATATCAAGAAATGGCCGAAATACCCGATTCATTAGGTCCATGAATACCGCCGGAGCATTAGTCAACCCAAAGGACATTACTCTGAATTCATAGTGCCCGTACCGGGTCCTGAAGGCAGTCTTTGGAATATCAGATTCTCGCACCCGTACCTGATGATAACCAGAGCGCAGATCTATCTTCGAAAAATGTTTGGCACCCTGCAACTGATCAAATAAATCATCAATCCGGGGGAGGGGATATATTTATTCTTAATAGTCACCTTATTCAGCTACCGGTAGTCGATACACATTCGCAGCGAACCATCTTTCTTCCTTACAAATAATACCGGCGCTCCCCAGGGCGACGTACTGGGTCTGATAAAGCCTTTATCCAACAGATCCTTCAGTTGCTCCTTTAATTCTTTCAATTCTGCCGGGGCCATTCTATATGGGGGAATAGATATGGGCTGCGTATCTGGCAACAGATCTATAGTGAAATCTATTTCCCGTTCAGGGGGAAGACCTGGAAGATCGTCTGGAAATACATCGGGAAATTCATTCACAACCGGAACGGACTGAAGAGTAGGAGCTTCTGCTTTAGTATCGTGCACGCGAACCAAATGATAAATATATCCTTTCTGAATCATTTTTCTGGCTTTAAGGTACGAGATAAATTTACCCTTTGGCGACGCTGTATTGCCTGCCCATTCTATAACTGGCTCCCCTGGAAACTGAAAACGGACTACCTTTTTATGGCAGTCCACATTAGCATAACAGGAAGCTAACCAGTCCATGCCCATGATAACGTCAAATTCAGTCATGTCTAATTCTACCAGATCAGCTTTAGTGCAACGATCAAATATAATCACAGAACAATTTTTATATATCCGCCTGGCAATAAGAGAATCACCAACCGGCGTAGCTACTTCAAATGGCTCAATAGGTTCAGAAATTATTCCAATTTTATTAGCGACAAGCGGGGAAATATATGATAAAGTAGAACCAGGATCAATTAAAGCATACACAGATCGAGAGAAAACCAGCAGTGTACCTGTGACAACATTCGGCGAAGCCTCCTGGTCCTGGCGGGTAGCCAATGCATATATGCGGTTCGAAGGACCGCTAGAATCTGAAATCCCGCCACGGCCTCGACCGCGGCCCGCCGGTGGCGGCACACCTCGTCCCGGAGGACGTGTAACTGAAGGAGTAGAGGATGAACCCGCGGCTGATCCCGTCGGTCGAGCTGCACTACCAGAACCACCCGCCATCGGACAGTCACGCATAATATGGCCCTGACGGCCACAAGAAAAACAGGCTCCGGTGGCTCGGTAGCACTCCCCTGGATGTGATCTCCCACAATAAGAACAGCGGGGCATGGGTGGTCTGGACTGGGCCGGAACCTCCGTCATCGCGAACCCCCGTGCTCGGGAACTCGGCCGGCTCCGTATGGCCCGCACCATCAAATCGCCTACCGGTGACCGTGTACCCCGGCCCGATGGAGGAGGATATCGAATTTTTCGACGCCGGATCGGGACGCCGTTCCCCTATAATCCCCGAGAATATCCCGCAATGCGGCCCTCTCGGGGCGGCCTCTCGTCACGATCTCTCGAAGGACCGATACCGCTCGATGCCGGTCCTCCATCCCCGAGGCGTAAGCACCGTGTGTGTAATGTGTCGGCGATGTCCATATCGTCCGGGATGCCATCGCCATGCAATCGTCAACTAAATAGCGGTCCAACCACCGACGCATATCGGTGCATCCGATCGGCCATATCTCGCTTATATACTAAAGTCGGTGCATATCGAGCTAGAAGAATTAAACTCCATATTATACTCACGAACACTCCGACCCCTCTCGTCGTATATGCAAAAATCTGTCAACCCTCGCTCTCCGCAACTCGGGGGCAAAAAGTGACGAAGTAAACTTGACCAAAAGCAGCTGTGAACTCGTCCCACGTGGCTGGGGGAGCACTCTCACCCCTGGATAGTCCCCAAGACTCATACCAATTAAGAGCGACATCCCGTAGTCTATGTGCAGCTAACTCGACAGACTCGGTCTCTGAAGCCCTGACCAACCTCAACGAGCGCTGCATCTCGCGGAGAAAGTCATGGGGGTCCTCCTCGGGCTTGGACCCGAAAAACTGCGGGGATATGCATGTCAGGAAGTCGCGGACTCTCAGACTATCACGTCTGTCATCGTCATCACCCCTCGGCCCGCGTCCACGAACCTGTCCCGCTACCAAAGTCGTCAACAACTGCACCGCCTCCCTCAACGTCCTATCCTCTGCCCCGGGCTGGGGAGCTGGAGGCGCGGGTGCCGGAGGCTGGCCGAGGGACCTGCTCCGCCGCCCCGGTGGTGGAGTGGGCGACCCTCGACCGGGAGCACATGCCGTGTAGTCTGAGCACGAGCCCGTGTCACTCTCGGCGCCCGACTAAACTCTCCTGCCCTTGTGTCTTGCCCTTCTGGGCGGCCGTTGCCTTCTTCGGAGGCATCACTGAAAAATATAACATTCGGTCAGAAAGGAGTCATCCTAATAGCACAGTTCTATCGCACGATCTAAGATTCAAGCAAAAGTAACACCCTAAATGTCCTGTAGCCTCCCGCTTATAGATGTGGTGCACAACACACCGATAAATGAGACTCTACGAGACACGGCCTGTAGACATTCCGAGGACAAACCGCTCTGATACCACTTTTGTCACGACCCAGCCCCGTGGGCCGTGACTGGTGCCCTATTTGGACACCCAAACGAACATTCATATCAAATCATCAGAAATTACCGAAGCTCAGGCGTCATTATTATTAATTAAAGCAGACATAAAATAACTACCAATTTAAGCGGTCGCGGAGGTAAAACGCCATATCAAAGTCAGAAGGGCGGCGGAATATACATCGCCGAACACATATATACACATATGCAGACATATGGGCCGCTATGGCCTCCAGACCAAACAGGACCGCATAAAGGTACAAATCACGACCCAAAATAAATATACAAAGGACCCTTGACCCACATAGATGACTACAGGCCTCTACAAACTCCGAACAGAAACAAATGACGGGACAGGGCCCCGTCGTACCCAAATAGTCCAAATGTACAAAAGCATATACATAACAGAAGCATATATACCAATAAATAGGCTCCCGGATCAAAAGGAGCAATCCAAGACAGCAGAAGATGTAGCCTACACTGGCGGGTCTCCTGGAGGTATATCAGTACCTGCGGGCATGAAACGCAGCCCCCGAAGAAAGGGGGTCAGTACGAAAGAAGTACTGAGTATGTAAAGCGTAGAGTACAGAAATCCAAACTGCAGGTGAAATATGAGTACAAAGGAGAAATACCAAATCAAGTATCAAACCTATGCTGAAACATAGACAAATAATGCAAATCAAAATCATGCATAACGCTCAGGAACGTGGCCACCACCCGACACTGGTGCCACAACACAACATACTCCAGAAAGTTTCAAATCTCCGTACAAACCCCAAACATATCATATCACACACATATCATATCGCGACGTCTCGCGTCAGCAAAACACATCATATCATTAGCCATATCACAGCATAACTCCATATACGGTAACCGGCCCTATGGCGAGGTCTCGGAAACCGAAACACAACATACTGCCGAATTTTTCATAAGACGCACGATTACAAAGCCGGCCCGGGAACCGGTGAACGAAGTCATAATAAGGCACGAGCGGAGTCGTGAGCAACTAATACAATTTATATATATCAAAACGCCTTTTGAAACTTGACAACGTCATATGCTAATTCTTTAGTCGAATAATTCACACAATTGGTCAGTACGGGTTCGTTTCATAAAAGTACTTCCAATATAGTATCTATGATTCAAAATAGTATTTAGAATATCGTGACAGTCGAAACATTACTTTATGATAGCCAAATTCATAAACAAAAGTGTTTTGCCGTCATTATACAAAATAAGATAATAGAGCAAACAAAGGGGATCTCGATGCTAGTGGGCCCGCCTCGGGTCAAGTCGCGAGGGCGAGCATAATTCTCGGGCATGTAGGGTACGTGGGATCACACATGGAGAATCCGAAGCGATTTGAGTACCTTTGGATAATTTTCGGTACATTTAATTACTTTTCAAACAAAAGGAGAACTTTAAGGTTCAATTCAATTGAATGAATAGTACTCAATTTCCAATTCGGATTTCAAGGAGCAGGATTTCCCCGGGGCTACGATATCGACCTAGTAGGCCTAAGACATGCCAAAAGGAAAAATGGGTAGCCTTACATACCTTAGAAGCGTCTTACGATCGCCCAAAACTCAAGTCCCGTTTCGCTCAGAATCTGCGAATGGTCAAAGTTACCAATTAGGAATTTCAAAGTTTAAGAGTTCACTTAAACTCATTTTTGTCTACCGAAATTTCGGCAGCACTTCCCCTATATATATATCACCCCGAGACTTAGCTCGGCTCCTTATACAACAACAACAACCCACAATATCACGAACATCACAAGTTATAACAAATTCACTCTAACGTCAACATTCTTTCTTTCTACATAATCTAACAACTTCTGTCCGAACCTCACAACATCAAACTAACATCCACGTTATTATATTCATTTACTTATTCAAAGTTATTCAAACACATCCCAATAATATTCCGAACGATATACATGAATTCAAGTATGCCGTCGAATTCCATATTCTATCCAAGACTTCAACAAAGGCGACAACTACCAACTCGCATTATTTTCATCCAAATTCATTAACAACGACCATAATTCACATTTAGAATTTCATTTCTACAATCATATAAAAATTATGAAAAATTCACATAATTTCCCATATCGCCATATAACCAACTTTAATGCCAATTCAACTCATTAAACATTCATTTGAGTTATAAATGCCACAACGACACAATTAACAAGCTAAACAAAATAGAATTCACCTCCCTTCCACTACACTATGGCTCACGGCCACTTCACCACATCCACACACTCACGTGTACCGCACACACATACATCACTTCTACACAATTCTCATCTTATTCCAATCATTGTAACATTCATGCAAATTCCTAACACAAAAGTGGCAAAATCCTTACCTTTTCTTGAAATTCCAATTCGCCGCAAACGTGATTCTTTCGCCAAACTAATTGTATCACGTCGGAGAGCGTCTTGAACTTACTACAAATATGAGAAGAACAAGATTTTTAGAATCAACACAAGGCTAGGAAAATTATTTTTTTTTCCTTGGATATGGTTCGGCCGAGAGGGCCTTTTGAGGTGCTCTCTAATTTTTTTGTGTTTTGATTTGTTTTTCTTGAACATTCTAATGATATAGATGACTATATACTTAATTAATTGGTCACATGAAAATCACATGACCACTTAAAATGGGGCTTGGGCCTTGGCCTTTGGCCGGCCACCCCTAACACTTGGGCCTCAATTTTTCTTCAAATTTTTCTTGGCCCAATTCGTTGAACACTCGTTTTATAATTTCCGAAACTAATTTTCCAAAATTCCAAATTTGCCCTCGGCCTTCCCCGATGTCCTTACACCAATAATTTCATAAACGACATAAGCATATTAACAAAAATCCAATTCTTGCCTTATAACACACAAGTCTTATTTATTCTCATGATTTCCAACTTATGCAAAAACGCGGAATTTCTACTTCTCTCGCATTATTCGCCGAGTCCCTCACTGTAGGTCGGTACGCTATATATATATATATATATATATATATATATGATGACGATGATATGATGATGTGATGAGACGGAGATGGCAGGCCAGATGACATACCGAGTCCCTTGCTGGGCCCGGGCCGGGACACACGCTATTCACCGAGTCCCTCACTAGAGGGCCGGTACGGTATGTATATATATATATGTATATTCCCGTACGCATACATGATTATGATATGATTTTACTCACCGAGTCTCTCTTACTAGAGTGGCCGGTATGTAGTAGTATATGTACGATGAGATACAATGATACGATTATGATATGATTTTATCTACCGAGTCCCTCATTAGGCCAGACACGCTATATATACATGATGATTTATGATTTGATACGCATGATAATCTTTTTCTGTCACTAATTCGAGTTATAAGCCGCGACTGCATCCGGCTAACCACCGAACACCACTCACTTACCGCGTTGTCTCGTGCTATTATTCATACTATATGCTCATAATCATGTAAAACCGGAATCTTCTGAAATACATTTGCTTTTATAAACATAAGCCCTTCGGTTTCCAAAAAAATATATACGCAATACATAAAAGAGGGGCCCGATCCCCTTGGTTTTAAACCCTTAATAAGAACCCGGATGGGACGACCCCGTCATGCCCAAAAAATAATATACATGTTTTATATATACCAAAAGAGAAATGGACTTCCAATAGGAGTGTTTTTCCCAAAACAAGCTGCCCCCCGAGTCCCGGGGCCCCCTCCCCGTCTACTGTGGGAGAACACCGGGGCCGAAGAAAGGACGAAAATATTGCCCAGTATGTGAAATAAATAATA
>NW_026716707.1:0-16955 GCF_029784015.1 Lycium ferocissimum
GAGGGGAAAGGAAAGGGCCCCTTTGTCGCCTATCAATGATAACCCATATGGAGTCATGCTTCTCCGGGTGGGAGTGCGAAATGGCCGTAATGAAGTTCATATAAATTATTTCCCACTTCCGAGTCGGAATCTCCGTCTCCAACAATCCACCGAGCTTCGATCTTTCGATCTTAACCTCGCCGGCAATTAGGCACTGAGCAACGAACTCTGCTATGTCCCTCTTTATACCATCCCACCAGTACAAGCATCTGAGGTCATGATACATCTTCGTCGACCCCGGATGAACAGAATAACGGGCATAATGTGCCTCGCCCATAACCTGTCGCCGCAGCCCTTCCACATCCGGTACACATAATCTGCCTCTGTGTAGTAGTACTCCATCGTGTGTAATCTCGAACGGGGGTCTTCTCTTTTCATGGTACGCATCTGTATCGTGACGCGAGAATAGGGTCTTCATACTGATGTCTCTTTACCTCCTCCATAATAGAAGATTCGACTCGAACGAGAAACCCCATCATTCTTAATCGGCCGGTACTTGACTCCAAGACTAGCTGGGCGATGAATCTCACGAACCATTTCTCGTCACACCCTAATTTCCCGATAGGGTATGATGGGCACCCGACCCTTACCAGGGCGAGCGAACCCGCCGACTAACGTAACACTATGACCACATCGTCCACAAAACATAACATACACACGATATGAAAATTTTTCGTAAAACAAACATGACACGTTTTTTTCAAACCAAATAAAATACGCAATCGTATTTTAAAACCGTAATGTAAGGCATAACGTAACTTCTATTTATATGCCGCTTGCTAACACGTCGGTAGCATAATGCATAAACACACACCGCCATATAGCCGCTTACAAACAGACCCGACATATCATACACTTTGACACGGCTTGCAAAGTCTCTATCAGTAACTTCGAACACCATACAAAAAGCACTCGACTCTAAGCAAAGACCGGAGAAACGGAGCTCGCCAATCCAAATTCGGGAGCATCTTCTCGCTAACATCACCGACTCATCCGCTGGTACCGCGTGGCATGAAACGTGCCCCCGAAGAAAGGGGTCGGACGAAATATGTACCGAGTACGTAAAGCATAGCATACATCAAACGAGGTCTTAACCGAAGTGGGAAATACAAAAAGTGAAGTTGTAACAACCCAAGCACTTACATCCGACACATACAAATTAAACATACTCATACCGAACACATCATAATCTGTCATACGAAATAACATTAACCGATGTGGGATTTGTCTAGTCCAATGTGGAATTTTACCTCATCACTGGATTTGCCCCACCATCTAAGTGAACAAACTCATCATAGCATCATACATTATCACATACCAAATGCGGCCCATAGGACCCAAGGGACGTAACGTGGTCGCCACCCTATCCGGCGCCACATCACAAGATAACTCCTTAAGATTTCAAATCTCCGTATCCCCGAACACAACACATCGTCACAACACATCGAAGCCATATCACAAAGATAACTCCATAAACGGAACCCGCCCTACGGCGAGGTCTCGGGAACCGTAACACAAGATAACACCGTAGTATATCATAGTGCGCACGATCATATACCGCCCGGGATCCGGTGAAAGAGGTAACACGTAACGCACGAGCAGATCGTAAGTAACCACACGCATCTCGTACATCATCACGTACTCAACCGAATGATCAAAACGAACCCTTTTTTTTTTTTTTAAATCCAAAACCATAGTCAAATCAAGTTTTCTTCCGAATTTCGCTCGGGAACATGTCAAACCGAGTTTTAGAAACCCCAATTATGTATCAAAATCATGGGCATAAAATCCTTATTCCCAACTCATTTAAAAATAAATAATCATAGTGAAGGAAATATTAGATTTTCCGAAAAATCCATAAAGGTAGCATAGAAAGGCCGCGGGCCCCACGAACGGTGCCGACCCCCGTCCGAGCCCGACTACGAGGGGTAGGGGGAGAGTGATGTCTTATGAACTTACATATTATGTTTTGGGGCGTTTCGAGGTCGTATGCAAAGTTACGACGTTCGTAGTTTCAAGTCGTTTAGGAACAAGTCTTTTTTTTTTGAAAACAAAATTCTTTGAAAATAGAACTCTTTTTGAAACCTTAAAAGTTTAATCCTACAAAAGACATAAGGGTCACAACTCAACCGCGTTAAAGATACGAACATCAAGGAACTCATACGAATTGCCTACACAATATTTCAAACTCAACCATGTCAAAGACATACAAACCACTACCGACCATACTAAGGATGCCACAAAGACAAGCAAATACGATTCATGAATATATTCGAAATTTACGAATGGAATTTCCCCGAGGTACATATCATGTTATACCTTAATTCCGTCTAAGACATGCCAAAAGAAGAGAAGGGTAAGCTTCACATACCCGGTTTGCTTCCTAGGCTAATCCAAACTCGGACCTTACTGCTCGTAATCTACAATAACATCGATAGGCATCGAACATTAGTCATACGTGCTAAAGAATCCAATTCCAAACCATTACTTTTTCTACTGTAATTTTGGCAAGATTTCCCTTATAAGTGCACAACCCCGAGATTTTAACTCGGCCAAATTCATCAACAAGAACCAAAACCAACAACCATCCAAACAAGATTTAAGAACATTCAACAATCCACAAAATTATTCCAAACAATCCCAACAATATGCTATGAAACCCGAAACCTTCCAACTTAATGAATACGACAATAATGCGTTTCTTTCTTTCAAATTCTCATACTACGTCAACAATTCCCTACATTACCAAATTACCTTCATAAATATAAGGAAACATATTAAGATCATATTGACTTTCAAAACAGCCCACAACAATTGCAACACCAACATAAGTCATTAAACCTTCATTTCACATTGTAGAATTCGCAACGACGACAACCAAAATACTACATCACATTAGTCCCACATACTTGCCCCAAATCAGCCCATTTTTCGGCCAACACCACAACACACACATTCCATAATTTTTCATCCATTTTCACACACTAAAAACAACATGCAATCATGCTAAACACACTTAATTCTTCACTACTACACAACCACACACACACGGCCTCAATCACACTACACACGGCCCAACTTCAACCCAACATATTTCATGAGTTTTCATTCATTTCTTCACATCACAACAACACACAAACATGCTAAATTCAATTAGTTCATTACTCCTACACACAATATATATACACACGGCCAACCTTCAACTTTCACAACTCAACTCTAACATCCATATTTTCATAAATTTCATCCATATTAACATACTACAATACACATAAACCTTCCATAACTCATAAAACAAGATTACAACTTACCTTTCTTCACAATTCCTCAACTTGTTCAAAGTTGGCCAAGGATGAAAACGAACAATCCAACGCTTGAAACAACAACTCCACGTTACTAAGCACCCTCCAATTAGTAGGAAAACAAGAAGGAAATAATTTTTCCATGGTCAATTTTGGTCTTCCATTTTTTTCTTTCTTGGCCGTTTCTCTCTCTTCATCTTTCTCCATGTTTCTTGATTTTTCTTAAGGCAACAAAGGGTAAAGATGACTACTTAGTCATCTTGGACTACATATGTAATTTAAACACTTGGCCATATGGCCCACACACACATATAGCCGGCCACACATGGCTATTTTCAAATAATGGCCAACTTTTCATAATTCCTTTTTTGGTCCCAAAATTCTTCCAACTTTCATTCTCTAATTTTTCCTTATTCCAATCTTACCCTTAACACTTCATATCAACAAAAGACGAATATGCAACTTATGCGTTGAGACAAAATCAACAAAACCGGAAATTAAAAGTCTTGTCCATACCTCGTCGCAACCAACTTAGAATATTCCGACGTACGAAGTACGGGGTGTAACAATTTCTTTCTTTTCTGATGACACGTCTGTCGAGCTACCCATAGACTTACGGCTGAGTGCATCTGCTACAACATTGGCTTTCCCAGATGATATAAGATATCGACATCATAGTCTTTCGAAGAACTCTAACCACCTCCTCTGCCGCAAATTCAGCTCCTTCTGCCTAAAGATATACTGGAGGCTCTTGTGATCTGTATAAATATCAACATGAACGCCATATAGATAGTGTCTCCATATCTTCAAAGCATGAATTATCGCGGCTAGCTCCAGATCGTGAGTAGGATAATTTCTTTCGTGCTTTCTGAGCTGCCGGGAGGCATAAGCTATAACTCTGCCGTGCTGCATTAATACACACCCCAATCCGACACCAGAAGCATCACAATAAATAACATAGTCATCTGGTCCCTCGGGAAGAGTCAGAACTGGAGCTATAGTCAACTTCTCTTTCAGCAACTGGAAGCTTCGTTCGCAAGCATCGGTCCACTGGAACTTAGCTGCCTTCTGAGTTAGCCTCGTTAGGGGCGCTGAAATCGAAGCAAACTTCTTCACAAATCTCCTGTAATATCCTGCTAGTCCCGAATTTTAAAGCTACGTACCTCAGTAGGTGTCGTAGGTCTAGGCCAATTCTTTACGGCCTCAATCTTCTGGGTATCTACCCGAATGCCATCAGCTCCAATAATATGCCCCAGGAATGCCACTGAAGTTAACCAGAATTCACATTTAGAGAACTTAGCATATAATTTCTGGTGCTGGAGCACCCCAAGTATCGCCCTTAAATGATCTGCATGCTCCTCCTCCGATCGTGAATAAACCAAAATATCATCAATAAATACAATCACGAACATATCCAGGAATGGCTTGAATACTCGATTCATCAGATCCATAAACACGGCTGGAGCATTAGTCAGCCCAAAAGACATCACTCTGAATTCATAATGCCCATATCGGGTCCTGAATGCTGTCTTTGGAATATCTGCCTCTCGTACCCGCACCTGGTGATAGCCCGACCGCAGTCTATCTTCAAAAAACACCTAGCACCCCGCAATTGGTCAAACAAATCATCAATCCTAGGGGGAGGTATTTATTCTTGACGGTTACCTTATTTAGTCGCCTATAATCAATACACATCCGTTAGGCGACCCATCTTTCTTTCTCACGAACAATACCGGTGCTCCCCAAGGTGATGTGCTGGGCCTAATAAAGCCCTTCTCTAATAAATCTCTCAGCTGCTCCTTCAATTCTTTCAATTCTGCAGGTGCCATTCTATACGGAGGAATAGATATAGGCTGAGTATCTGGCAGCACATCTATAGTGAACTCTATCTCCCGCTCAGGAGGAAGACCTGGAAGCTCATCTGGAAATACATCTGGAAATTCATTAACCACTGGGACTGACTGGAAAGTCGGTGCTTCTGCTTTTAAATCATGTACACGAACCAGATGATAAATATAACCCTTTCGGACCATCTTTCTTGCCTTGAGGTATGAAATAAACTTACCCCTCGGCGATGCTGTATTTCCCGACCATTCTATAACTGGTTCCCCTGGAAATTGGAAACGGACTACCTTCTTCTGACAATCAACATTAGCATAACAAGAAGCTAGCCAATCCATACCCATAATAACATCGAACTCAGTCATATCTAGCTCTATCAGATCTGCTTTAGTGCAACGGCTATAGATAATTACCGAACAATCTCTATAAACCTGCCTGGCTATAACAGAGTCTCCTACCGGTGTAGCTACCTCGAATGGTTCTATCGGTTCAGGTTTTATCCCAATTCTACTAGCAACAAGGGGAGAAATATACGATAAAGTGGATCCTGGATCTATCAATGCATATACATCTCGAGAGAAGATCAATAATATACCTGTAACCACATTAGGTGACGCCTCCTGATCCTGCCGCTGACCAAGGCATAAATGCGGTTCGAGGGACCGCTAGAACTGGAGGCTCCGCCATGACCTCTACCGCGGCCTGCTGGTGTCGGCATACCCCGCCCCACAGGGCGCATATCTACCGAAGAGGAAGATGAACCAGCACCTGACCCAGTAGGCTGAGCTGCACCACCTGCACTACCCCCAAGCGGACAATCTCTCATAAGATGGCCCTGACGGCCATAAGTAAAACAAGCACCCGTGGCGCGATAACACTCTCCAGGGTGATGTCTCCCACAGTGAGAACACTGAGGTCTGGGTGGCCTCGACTGGCTGGAACCTCTGTCCATCTGTGAACCCGAAGCCCTGGAGCTCTGACCTGCTCCTGAATACCCTGTACTGTCCGGTCTCCTGCCCGTGAACTGTGGGGGTGTACTCCGGGCTGGCTGGGAGGGATATCTACTATGCCGCCGTCGAGGCCGCTCGCTCGAGACTCTCCCGAATAACCAGCTGATCTAGCCCTCTTGGGCTGGCCCCTGTCATAATCTCTATCGGGCTGACGCCCTCTAT
Source organism: Lycium ferocissimum (assembly GCF_029784015.1). Lineage (NCBI taxonomy): Eukaryota > Viridiplantae > Streptophyta > Magnoliopsida > Solanales > Solanaceae > Lycium > Lycium ferocissimum. The sequence goes on from NW_026716707.1 coordinate 6,356, forward strand.
GTCGATCCTCCATACCCTGGCATGTGCCTGTACTCGAGCAATGTCCTTCCCTGGCTGGGCAGCTATCACCAGACAGCTATCGACCAAGTAACGATCCAGCCCCATCACGTATCGATGCATCCGATCAGTCATATCAGCTACAATAGTGGGTGCATATCTGGCCAAGGAGTCAAACTCTAAACTGTACTCTCGAACACTCCTGCCACTCGCTCGACGCAGGAATCTATCAACCGGCCCGCTCATCTCCGGAGGTAGAAAGTGGCCAAGAAAGGCCTCTGTAAACTCGTCCCATACTGCTGGAGGAGCATTCTCGCCCCTAGACAGCTCCCAAGACTCATACCAATTAGCCGCTACATCATGCAACCGATATGACGCCAACTCGACAGACTCAGTCTCCGAAGCCTTAATTAACCGCAACGTACGCTGCATCTGCCGAATAAACTCCTGGGGATCCTCCGCGGGCTTTGACCCGAAGAACTCTGGAGGATTACAAGTCAGGAAATCACGGGCCCTCGATCGTCATGTCTATCCGCATAATCACCCCCCTAATCCGTGCCTGCGAGCCTGCCCCGTCACTAATCTGGTCAACAATCGGACCGCATCTCGCATGGCCCTATCCTCCGCCCCTCGGGCCGAGGAGCCGGAGGCTCGGCACCGGAACCCGGGAGCCGGCGGTGGAGCCCCCCGATCTACAGTCGGCCGCCGCGCCCTATGCTCCTCGACAGCGGCGGTGGGGCGAGAGCTCGCCGTCGGGAGCACAACCTCGAGCTCAGCCGAGCACGGTCCCTAGTAACTCTCGGGACCGCTAGTCTCTCCCGCCGCCGTAGACTTGCCCTTCGGGTAGCCGTTGCCTTCCTCGAGGCATCGCTCGAAAACATAACAATTCGTTAGGAAGGAGTCATCCCGATAATACGGCTATCGCACGATCTAGGATCGAAGGAAAGATAACATCCTAAATGTCCCGTAGCTCCGTTTATAGATGTGGTGCATAACACACCGATAAACAAGACTCCACTAGACACGGTCTGTAGACACTCCGAGGACGAACCGCTCTGATACCACTTTTGTCACAACCCAACCCCGTAGGCCGCGACTAGTGCCCGAGCTGGGCACCCGTACACATTCATTAACCAAAATCGGCATACAAATGACTTATACATGTACAAAGGTCATACATAGTCTCAGATTGTCACATATACAAATGCATATATATCACAGAAGCCAGTAAGGCTATCATAAAGCACGGCGTCCCAAAATATATACAGACGCAAGCCGACAAGGCTGTCATGGCGAATGGGACCGCCCAAAGCACAAATCATACAAACATAACTGAACGGTAATATGCACAACCCACATAGATGTCTACAGACCTCTACGAAGAACAACAGAATCATATGACGGGACAGGGCCCCGCCGTACCCCTGAATAAATATATACATATGCAACGGAAGAGTATATACCAAAATATAGGCTCCAGAACAAAGGGAGCACTCCAAACAGCAGAATAGGTGTCCTAGGCTGGCGGATCACCAAAATGGACGTCTGTACCTGCGGGCATAAAACGCAGCCCCCGAAGAAAGGGGGTCAATACGGAATACGTACTGAGTATGCAAAGCAAGAAATACAGTAAATAGAATCGTAATCGAGGCAGAAGTACAGTAAATAAGTACGATATGCAAAATACCAAAATGTTTAGTTTCAAAATACAAATCATGCATGGGGCTCAGGGAACATGGTCGCCACCCCGTCAGTTAGCGCCATAACACAGCATAACACCAGAAGATTTCATATCTCCGTAACCCGACATATCTCCATAACGCATCATAACGCCATAACACAGCATAACACCAAATATAAACGGAACCCGGCCCTCTAGCGAGGAGCTCGGTGAACCATAACACAGCATAACACCGGAATATAACATAGTGCGCACGATGACATAACCAGCCCGGGACTCAGCGAAAGATACAACAGGATGCACGAGCAGAGTCGTGAGTAACCATATGCATAAAAATCATCACTACAGACTCAACAGATAAGTAAATAATCAACACTCGAGGGTCGGGGTGATAGCTGTATTAAGTTCTGTCACAAAGGCGTTAGAACTAAACAAAGGAAAGTCGCGGGACCCATGGACGAGCGTCAACGCAATCCGAGCCCGCCTATGGAAGGTATAGCCATTATACGCTACAGAACCTCCTACGAGCATATCGAGGCGATCCGGTTCTGTCTACGAAAGTTACGGCCATTATTAGACGTAGAATCCTTTAAAAACAAAATCTTTATGCAACATTTGGAATCCAATCTTACCAAAGACATAGGAACCATAATACTATTACATTAAGAATACCGACGTTAAGAGGTGAATAAGAATCATTGACATGCTCGGATCGTAAGAATGGAGTTTCCTCGAGGCTCGTGTCATAGCCTACTTACAACTAAGACATACCAAAAGAAAGAAGGGTTAGGCTTTACATACCTCGTCCGCTCTCAAAGCTAATCCAAACCTAAGTCTCGGACTCCCAAAGATCTACAACAACATCATCGATACCAAACATTAGCTATGGGCATTTAGGACTTCAATTCCAAACTAGCACATAATTCTACAGAAATTTGAGCAGCATTTCCCCTGTAAATTCAACAACCCCGAGAATTCAACTCGGCCAAATCATCAACAACAATACCAACAATCATTCTAACAACATCAACAATCGATTCATAATGCATTCTAACGCTAGTAACTCTTCTCCACACATTTCGACAACATTCCAATTATGTTCAATTCAACTACATACATTCAAACCAACATCGACGCTTACATGTTCAAGTACTAATCCGACAGCATTCAAACAAGATTCAAGAACACTTTAAACAACCCACACAATATTCAAGACAACCCAACCAAAACTCCACTCCACCCGAAACCATCCCAAACCCGAGAACAACAACCACAATACATTCCTCTCTCCCAAATTCATGAATTACACTAACAATACACACTTTAACAATGTCATTCTCATAAATATGAAATCTACATTAAAATCACGTTACTTCCAAATCAGCCCACGACACTTACAATTTCAACTTGAATCATTAAACTTTCATTATCAACATAGAACCCACAACAACAATAACCAAAACACTAAAGAAAATTAATTCATTCCTTGCTATACAAGATGACCCATATTCGGCCACCACCCCAACACACAACTTTCATGATTCTCATCCATTTCAACACACTACAACAACCAAACATGCTAAATAAAATTAATTCATCACTCCTACACAACACACACTTACACGGCCACAACCCATACCCACGGCTCAACATCAACATGCATATTTTCATGAGTTCATTCATTTCTACATACTACAACATACACAAACCATTCATAACATATGTAAAAGAAGATTAAACCTTACCTTTTCCACTCAACTTCACAACTTAGCTAGGGTTTGCGAACGACAAAACGAATGATTTGTTGACTCCAACAGCTATCTCACGTTAAAGAGGGCCTTCCAATTAGTTGATTTGCTAGAAGAAACTATTTTTTCTTGATCAATTTTTGGACCTCAAGTTTGCAAGCTATGGCCGAATATGGCCTTTTTTTTTCTCCAAGGTTCTCAATTCTTCTAAGTGTTGAAGATGATGAATACTATGATTGACTTGGTCATCTTTTACTACATATATTAGCCATCCATGTGGCCCTTGGCCCACACCATGTTGGCCGGCCACTTGGCCCCTTAAATTCATGAATTATCAACTTCCAAATATTCACTTTTAACCCCAAATTTCCCCTAATATTCCATGCCAATAAAATCATAAGCAACCTATGCCTTAATACAAGATCGTGGTTAAAAGTCTCGACTTCGTATCCCGGAATAGTCTTGCCCCTAACTTATCGTAGTTAACTCGGATTGTCCCAATGTATGAAATACGGGATATAACATGTTGCTCCGGATCAAGGGGAGCACACTGACCACCGCTGGATGAATGTCTTACGGAGCTGGACCGCCTACATGACTACCTGTACCTGTGGGCATGAACGCAGCCCCCCTGAGCAATAGGGGAATCAGTACGGATAATGTACTAGGTATGCAAGGCATAAGAGTAACATATATATAATAATCATGAAAGGAATTTGAAACTCATAAACAAACTGACTGTTTGAATGCATTCGTATGACTGAAGGTACCTCTGCAGTGTATGATATGCAAGCTCTCTTTTTTTTAAAATAAAAAACCATAAACATCTATACATATAGTAAACTGCCAACCATATAGGTATGGTGTATAATGCCCGGCCATATAGGCATGGTGTTACCATCATCATCATCATCATCCCGCGTCCGGGACGATATCATAAGCCGCCCACTAGTGATGCTGCCCGGCCATGTAGGCACGGTGTAAGAAAATAGCTATACATACGTAAATGCATGAAGGACTCATGAAAAATATACTCTGGACTACTCTGGGCAACATAAGATCTCTGGAAGCCATAGACATAAAACATAGGAATTCAAGGAAACGATGAATCCTGTATCATCTAAGAGTAGAATCTTTGGAACTCCCTCGCTTACTTTGTTCATTCAGATAATAAGGATCGTGCCAAAAGAATAAAAGGGACAGCCTTAACATACCTTGAAGCGTATCTAATCGTCCTCCGTCTACTTCTTGAACTCATAAGTCTACAACTAAGATAACATAGGCCACAATTAGACCCTTTATAACACTTACCATCCATTTCAAGTGAAAAAAAGGGACTTAGCGAAGTTTGGACAACATTTCCTTCATAACTCACTAATTCCTATATTCCAATTTAACTTAAATGTCAACAACAATACTAACAACACCCATACCAATACTTACCTATCAAAATATAATCAATTCTACTCCAAATCATCCCTCAAAATAGCCCTCAAGTCCAAATCTACTCTTATTCAACTTACAACTTTCATAAGTATAATTCCCTTTGCTTAACACCACTAAAACTCTTGATAATTAACTTAAACACAAAGGTAGGAATCATATACATACCTCAAGGAGTCTAGGGTTCCAAGAATCAAACTTCAACTCTAATCTCAAAGCTTAATAACTCCAATAGAACCCTAGGAGCAACTTTCCCTTCACAAGCTCGTGTTTACGGTGCTCGGATCTTGCTAAATCTTCACTATAATGATGAAAAATATTAGGAGGAATATTCTAGGACTTTCTTTGATTTTGGTTGTGGAAAATAATGAGAACAAAACGTGAGGGTAAAATATATATAGAGGAAACAAGAAGGTTCCAGTGGTGCGGGTCGACGGTGGGTCGACGTGTCGACGGCTCGACGACGTGCTCCGTATAACCACACCGAAACTTCGAGAGGCGGTACGAAGCAATTTATGATGGGACGGTGCATCTCGACGGCGCGTCAACATGTCGTCGGCCCGTCGATGGTGACTGAGTTCTGCAGACTCTCCTGAGTCATTCCGGCCCGCGTTGATTCGATTCGATTAGCTTCAAATCCTATCAAATCGCAAGGAACATATTCTTACACTTTGGTACACGCGGGGTAAGGCACTTAATTTCTCAAAAACTCAGATACGGATCCCCACACTAAGGGTATAGACCACCCATAAGCTAAAGACTGCTTGCGACGGAAACGGGAGGTGTAACATTCTCCGCCTCTAGAAACATTCGTCGTCGAATGTTTATACCAGTCATAGGCTATAAAAATTTCGGTGGAGCCTCCCCTATAAATATGCCAATCCATCCTATACATAGCAACCCAAAATAATGCCACACATGGCCACATGCCAAAATATACAATATCGTGGCCTTACACGACCAATCACGATAACTATAAATAAAATCAATACCTGGGGGAGATGATGCCTTAGACTGAACCTCCTAAGATGACATAAACAAAAACGGGTACCTAGCCTTCATTTCCTCTTCAGCTTCCCAAGTCATTTCTTTAATATTATTATTCCTCCAAAGAAATTTAACAAAAATCACATCCTTGGTTCGCAATCGACAAACTTGCCTGTCTAGTATAGCCACTGGGATTTCCTCATAAGCTAACTGCTCAGTCACCTAGATATCATCTACCGGTACAAACCTCGAAGGATCTCTTAGGCACTTACGGAGCATGGACACATGGAATACCGGATGCACAGACTCTAAATCAGAGGGTAGCTCTAACTCATATGCCACCTTACCCACTGCACGAACAATTCTATATGGCCCAATGTATCGAGGGCTCAACTTACCCTTCTTGCCAAATCTCATCACTCCCTTCATAGGCGAAATATTCAGAAAGACCCAATCTCCTACCTCAAACCCTAACTTACGTCGCCGATTATCTGCGTAGGATTTTACGTTGACTTTGTGCTGCTAGTAACCTTTCTCGAATCACCTTTACCTTGTCGACTGCTTGCTGTATCAAGTGTGGGCCTATTAACTAATTTTCTCCCACATCAAACCATCCTATAGGCGATCTACATCTCCACCCATACAAAGCCTCATAAGGAGCCATCTGGATGCTGGAATGATAATTGTTATTATATGCAAACTCAATAAGCGGCAAGTGATCATCCCAACTACCTCAAAAATCAATCACACAAGCTCTTAACATATCCTCAAGTGTCTGTATAGTACGCTCTGCTTGTCCATCTATCTACGGATGAAATGCAGTACTAAGACTCACCTAAGTCCCTAATCCATTCTGGAAAAAAATCCAGAAATTAGCTGTAAACAGTGCTTCTCTATCTGAAATAATGGTTGTGGGCTGACTTTATAAGCCTATCAACTATGACCCATATTGAATCATACTTCCGCTGAGTATGGGGCAAACCTGTGATAAAATCCATATTGATTACCTCCCATTTCTATGTCGAGATCTTCATAGCCTGTAAAAAACCTCTGGGCTTCTGGTGCCCTATCTTGACTTGTTGACAATTTGGACACCGGGCGATAAAGTTTGCTATATCTCTTTTCATACCATCCCACCAATAAACTTCCTTGAGATCATGATACATCTTTGTTGTGCCCGGATGAGTAGAATAGCGAGAATAATATGCTTCTCCCATAACCTGCTGACGAAGTCCTGCAATATTAGGAACACATAATCTACCTTGATACCTGAGTATTCCACCCTCTATAATTACAAAGGGTGTCTTTTCTTTCTGAGGCGTCGTGCCTTGGTAATGAACTAGAACAGGATCTTCGTACTGACGTTCCTTTATCTCTACTACCAAAGATGACATCGTTGTATCCTGGATCGTAATTCCGGCATCACTTGAATCTAACAGCCGAACTCCAAGACTGGCTAGTTGGCGAACTTTGCGGGCTATCTCTTTTTTCTCCGGTTGCACATATGACAAACTCCCTGTTGATTTACGACTAAAAGCATCATCTACTACATTAGCTTTTCCAGGATGGTACAGAATATCCATGTCGTAATCTTTCAGCAACTCTAACCATTGCCTTTGATGTAAATTCAAGTCCTTCTGCTTAAAGATATACTGGAGGCTTTTGTGATCAGTATAGATATCAATATGGACACCGTATAGGTAGTGCCTCCACATTTTCAAGGCATGAATCACTGCGGGTAACTTTAGATCATGAGTTGGATAGTTCTTCTCGTGCTGCTTCAGCTGTCTAGAAGCATAAGCAACAACCTTGCCATTCTACATTAATACACAGCCCAAAACAATACCTGAAGTATCACAATATATCACATACCCATATGTTCCCTCTGGAAGAGTCAAGACGAGTGTTGAGGTCAACTTATCTTTCAGTATCTAAAACCTCCGCTCACATGCATCCGTCCTCTGAAACTTAGCTAATTTGTGAGTCAACTTGGTCAATGGGGCTGAAAGAGAAGAAAATCCTTCCACAAACCTTCTATAATATCCTGCTAGGCCCAAGAAGCTACATATCTCCATTGGTGTCGTGGGCCTTGGCCAATTCTTCACAGCTTCAATCTTTTAAGTATCCACTCTAATGCTTTCATGCGAGATAATATGACCAAGAAAAGCCACAGAGTTCAACCAGAACTCACATTTGGAAAACTTTGCATATAGCACTTTATCTCGAAGAACTCTAAGCACTGGACGTAGATGATCTGCATGGTCAGCCATTGACGGTGAATAAACTAGAATATCATCTATAAACACGATCATAAACAAATCTAGAAAGGGTCTGAATACACGATTCATTAAGTCCATGAATACAGCTGGAGCATTAGTTAACCCGAATGACATAACACAGAACTCATAGTGCCCATATCTAGTCCTGAATGTCGTCTTCAGAATATTTTCCTCCTTTACCCTAACTTGATGATATCCTGACCTCAAGTCTGTCTTCAAAAAATATTTGGCGCCTTGTAATTGGTCAAATAAATCATCAATCCTCAGAACCGGATACTTATTCTTTACAGTCACTTTGTTCAATTGCCGATAATCAATATAAATTCGCAAAGAGCCATCCTTCTTTCTTACAAATAATACGGCGCTCAGGTGATGTATTGGGCCTAATAAAGCCCTTCTCAAGAAGATCCTTCAACTGCTCCTTTAATTCTTTTAACTCGCGGTGCCATTCTATAAGGAGGAATAGATATTGGCTGAGTATCTGGCAATAGATCAATAGTAAAATCAATATCCCGTTCCGGTGGAATGCCTGGAAGCTCATCTGGAAATACCTCTGGGAACTCATTGACTACAGGGGCAGACTGAAGGGTCGGTGAATCTGATTCCACATCCTGAACTCAAACTAGGTGATAAATATACCCTTTTCTGATCATCTTCCTTGCCGTAAGGTAAGAAATAAACCTACCCCTCGGTGAAGCAGCATTTCCCTTCCACTCTAGGACTGGCTTGTCGGGAAACTGGAATCGAACTTCTTATATCCCGTATTTCGTACATTGGGACAATCCGGGTTAACTATGATAAGTTAGGGACAAGACCATTCCGGGATACGAAGTCGGGACTTTTGACCTTCGATTTTGTTTTGAGACATAATTTGTTCATGAATTGGTTGGCATGGAACATTTAGGAAAATTTGAGACCAAAAGTGGAATAATTGAAAGTTAAAAAATTATTGGAAAAATTGGCCCTTGGCCGTGTGGTGTTGGAAATGGTCCCACATTTTTGTGGCCAAATTTAATTGGTCCAACCCATGTGTGGGCCATGGACACTTGTATAACTTTGATGTGAGCATAAAAGATGACTAAGTAGTCATCTTCTCTCATTCCATACTTAGAAAAAAAAAAAATAAGAACTTAGATGAACAAAGCCTAGGCCATTCGCCAAGAGAGCAAAATTCAAGACCAAGATTGAGCCATCACAAAAATATTTCCTTCAAGCAAATCCACTAATTGAGGTCCTCATTAACGTGGAGTTGTTGTTTGGGCCAATAGATCACTCAAGTTTCATCAATCGCAAACCCTAGCCAAGTTGTAAAGTTGAAGGGAAAAGGTGAGATTTAATCTTGTTTTATGTGTTATAAATGATGTGTGCATGCTGTAGTATGTCAAAATGGAGGGAATTCATGAAGAAATTGCATGTAGAGGTGGAGCCGTGTGCATGGTGTGTGTGGCCGTGTGTGTGTGTTGTGCTGTGTTGAAGTAATGAATTAAAGGCTAGTTAGCATGTTTTGATTGTTGTAGAATGAAGAAATGGATGAGAATCATCAACATATGTATATGTGTAGTGTGGGCCGAATATAGGTCATGTTATATGACAATAATGGATTAATTCTACTTAATGTTTTAGTGTTGTCGTTATGAATTCTACGTTGATGATAAGAGTTTGATGGCTTCCAAATTGATGTTGTAAATGTTGCGGGCTGTTTTGAAGGTTATTGTACATTTGATGTAATTTGTATATTTAGGAGAATGACATTGTTAGAGTGTGAATTGTTGGTGCAAATCATGATTTGGAAGTTAGAAGTGTGTTATAGTTGAGGTTCTCGGGTTTTGGGGTGGTTTCGGGTGAGAGGGAGTATTATTTGGGATGTTTGAAATATTGTGTGAATTGTTTAGAATGTCCTAGAATATTGTTGGTATGGGTTGAGCGAGTATTTGAATGTATGAGCGTTGATATGGGTTTGAATGTAATTGGATTGAATATAATGAATGTTGTTGAATTATGTGGAAAGAGTATTTAATGTTAGAATGCGTTTGAATTGATTGTGGATATTGTTGGGATAGTTGTTGGTATTGTTGTTGATGAATTTGGCGAGTTAATTCAGGGTTTTTGCGTTTACGGAAGTGCTGCTCAAATTTCCGTAGAATTATGTGCTAGTTTGGAAATGAACTCTTAAATGCCTATAGTTAATGTTGGTATTTATTGATGTTATGTAGATCTTGGGGAGTCCGAGACATAGACTTGATTTGGATTAGCTTTGAGAGCGATCAAGGTATGTAAAGCTTACCTTTCCTTCTTTTGGCATGTCTTAGATATGGCTAAGCTATGATACGTTACGAGTCTCGGGGGCGATTCCATTCGTGATCCGAGCATTACATATGAGTCTTATTCATCTCTCTTGATGTTCGTGATTTTAATATGGTCGGATTATGACTTTATGTCTTCCGTATGATTGGATTTCAAAAGGT
>NW_026716708.1:0-16925 GCF_029784015.1 Lycium ferocissimum
GAAATGATGTTGTTAACATATGAGGTTGTCGACGTAGTTTATGAATTTGAAAGAAAGAAATGCATTGTTGTCGTATTCATTAATTTGAAAGGTTCGGGTTCAAGATAATGAATGTAGGTTTGGATATCCCGAATTACCTATCGATATTGTTATTGTGATTGTTGGTTTGGGTGTTGTTGATTTGGGCCGAGCCATAATTCTCGGGGTTGGTGTAATATGTAGGGATCTTGTGCCGCCGAAATTCCGTAATATAAGTGAATGCGTTTGAAAGGTTAAGGCAAGTAATTGATAATGAAACTAATGAGTGGATGAATTCTCTTGCATGTAGACTATCAAGTTTGGATGGATAAGCGTAGCAAGGAAGACGCGCGCCAAGGTATGTAAAGCTCACCTTTCTTTCTTTGGCATGTCTTAGTACTATTAAGCTATGACCCGAGCCTTGGGGTAATTCCACTCTTAGAATCCGAGCTTAGGTATGTACTTGTTCGTTCCGTAAGATCTATTCTTTAATGGGACCAAAATAAGATTTTCAAGTTTTCAAAAGAATGAATTTCAAAGGTTTTGTAAAGAATTTTGACTACAAAAAGTGGTCCCGAACTTCAAACGTCCGTAACTTTCGCATACGAGCTCGGATCGCCCCCAAACATAATATGTATGTTCATAAGACATAACTTTCCCCTACCTACCCTAGTCGGGCTTGGACGGGGGTCGACACCCGTCCGTGGGGCCCGCGACCTTTCTATGCCTATTCTGGACGACTTTCGAAAAAAAAATGTAAGTTTCGTTTCGTTTGGACTTTTGCATATGGATTTTCTTACGTACTTTATGAGTTATGATTATGATTTTATACATATATATGCTCACGACTCCGCTCGTGCTCATGATTGCACCTCGTTCACCGAGTCCCGGGCCGGTTATGCTCGTGCGCAATATGATAAACTCCGGTGTGATTCGTGTTACGGTTCGCCGAGCTCCTCTCCGCAGGGCCGGGTTCCGTTTGGTGTGATGCTGTGATATGGTGTGTATGGTTGGCTATGATGTGTTACGGGGATTTGTCGGGTTACGGAGATGAAATCTTTTCGGTGTGATGTCTGTGGCGTGCGCCAACGTTAAATGGCGGGCGACCACCGTTCTAAGGGCTTCGTGCATGATTTGCATTTTAATTACATATTTTGATACTATTGCATATTATGTCTATCTTCTCGTATTTTGTTCCTATGGTTCGTATTTCGCTTTACATACTCAAGACATATGACCGACCCCCTTTTTCTTCGGGGCTGCGTTTCATGCCGCGTGTACACCTCGAGTACACGCAGCGTTGAGAATGTTCAAATTCCGTGGGATCGCGAGCTCCACTTGTTCGAGTGCCGCCGAGTCGAGTTTGTGCATACTATGATATCCGAGTCATGTTAGAGACTTTGCTACGGAGTCATATGCATCGATATGTCCGTTGTGAGTGGCTCTATAAGCCGTCGTTTTGTGATATTGCTCCATTTTGTTCGCAAGTTTGTATTTGATTTGAAATTATGTATTTATGATTTGGCCATGGGCCCAATGTGAGTACGTGTGTTACGATAGTCTGAGGGTTCGCTCGGCCCTGAATAAGGGTCGGGTGCCCATCACACCCTATCGGAAATTGGGGTGTGACAGGTACGGCGGGGCCCTGTCCCGTCATATGATTCTGTCTGTCTGTTTAGAGGTCTGTGGACATGTTTTGTGGGTTTTGCCTACTTTTGTACGGTTGCGTTTGGATATGTTGTGTTTGGGGCGTTAGTTCAAGCATTGGCCTTTGTCGGCCCGCATATGTATATATATATTGTTTCGTTGCCCCGTGTGGCCTTTTGTTGGTAATTATATATATTATATATATAGTCAAGAAAACAAATGAATCTTCCAAATTTTTATGGAAATCGTATAAATTTGGAACCGAGCCCCTATGCTCGTATATACTTGGATGCGTTGATATAATTTGTGATAGCGTTTGATAGGTGTGTTTGGGTGCCCAATCCGGTCAAGTCACTAATACGGGGTTGGGTCGTGACACTAACATTAATAATTCCTCGCAAAATTCGACAACATTTCATTTATATTCAAATAAACTACATACGATCGGTCAATACCAATGCTCACATATTCGATTACTAATCCGCAACCATTCAAACATGATTTAAGAACATTCCAAGCAATCCATACAATATTCAAAACGACCCGAACAATAGGCCATTCCACCCGAAATCTTCCACCTACATTAGGAACATCAATAACAAATTTTCTTCTTCTAAACTCATAAACTACGTCAACAATTCCATACGTCTACAACATCATTTTCATTGAACAAAAACCACATTAAAATCATGTCATCTTCCAAAGGTGGCCACACAATGATCACTTCAAGAGGATCATTAATGTCACACCCCGACCTTACTAGGGGTGTGATGGGCACCCGACCTCCTCGCAGTCGAGCGAACCCTTAAACATTCACGTTACTAAAACCGTCATTTCAAAAAATTTAGAAAAAACATGAAGCATTTCAACCTAGAGATCAATCATTTTTATCCGTGTCATGAAAACTTTCAATCAATCACATAATATACCAACCGACAACATCCGAAAATACACACTCTTTCAAAGATCTATAATCGGTTCGCATCCTCGACACTCTATCCACAGGACACCTGCTTGTCGCAAAGTCTCTAAGATGTACAAATACCATGACATAAGTGCTTGACTCGGCAATACTCCGAACCGAGACGGAGCTCGCCAACCCCGCGGAACAACTCCTAGCAAAGTCTTCTCTTCATCCGGGTGTACCGCGTGGCATGAAAACGCATATAACCCGAAGAAGGAGGGTCAGTACGGATATGTACCGAGTATGTAAAGCGATTACAAATAATAACCATAGCTTAATTTAGAAGAAAAGAAATCACAATCAAGCTCATTACAGCCCTCGCCGGAGGAAATATAAGTGTATACATGGGGTCCTAGAACAATCCTTAAGTAAATAATACAAATGAACACATTCCTTAAGTAAAGGATGCAACCTAACCCGTGTGTCGCCTCCGACATACTAAAAAAAATAGCCCCTTCGGAGTCGCTTCGCGCAATAATAATGATGGTTCTTCGGGCATTGCCGCTTCCGGCATAATGATAATGATGATAATAATAATAATAATAATAGTAATAATAATGATAATAATGATAATAATCCCCTTCGGGTGTGCCGGTCCAACATACGTCTATCCTGGCCCCTTCGGACATGCTGGCCCCGACGTAAAATGATGGCCCCTTCGGCATGCCGGTCCAACATACGTCTATCCCGGCCCCATCGGACATGCGGCCCCGACATAATATTTCAAGCCCTTCGGGCATGCCACTCGTGACATACGGCTACCCCGGCCCCATCGGGCATGCCACTCGTGACATAATGATAATAATAATAATAATACAGTAATAGTAAAATCTCGCACCCCTTCGGAGTGGTTTTGAAAGGTCTTAAATAATAAAATATCGCACTCCCCTTCGGAGTGGTTTTGAAAAGTCTTAAATAATAAAATATCGCACTCCCTTCGGAGTGGTTTTGAAAAGTCTTAAATAATAAAATATCGCACTCCCTTCGTGAGTGGTTTTGAAAAGTCTTAAATAATAAAATATCGCACTCCCTTCGGAGTGGTTTTAGAAAATCAAGCTTTATACTTTCTTTAGTGTAAAACAAATTTTTCTTAAATCGTAGTAAACCACAAACATGTCTCAACTTAATCCGAATTAGCATAAAAAGGTTAATGTCCATCTGCACGCAAATCAATGTTAAGACTTGATAGACGCGCTCACTTACCGACATCTAAAGGCTCAGAACAAGTTTCAAGGTGATTCGGTTACGCTTATGCAAGTTATAGGTGTTTGAACATTTTTCTCAACAAGACGTAAGGATTCTAATTCAATTACATTGAATGAATAGTACTCAATTTCAACTCGGATTTCCATGAACAAAATAACCCCGAGGCTCAAATCCAAACTTAGTACACCTAGGACATGCCAAAGAAGGAAAGGACAGCTTTACATACCTTAATTGCGCCTTACGCTCGTCCAAACTCGATTCCCGTTTCGCCCATAATCTACAAATGGTCACATTTACCAATTTGCTATTCATAAGGCTTGAAGTTTCAATCTTAATCAATACTTGTCTGTAAAAATTTGGGCAGCATCTCCCCTATACATACAACATCCCCGAGAGTTAAACTCGGCTTAAATAACAACAACCAACCCAACAACAACATCAAGAACATCAACAACACCAATAAACGCTACAAAACACATATTAACATAAATAGTCTTTCTTTCAACATAATACATCAACTTCCGTTCTAACTTCACACTTCTCAACCAATATCAACGTTTTCATATTTATCTACTAGTTCAAGACCATTCGAATACATTTCAAACACATTCCTCAAAATGTACAAGTTTTCCATCAAACCCTAGTTCATCCCAACTTTCTACAATGGCAACAAAATTACAAAATGGCATTGTCATCTTCCAAATTCATTCGCAACAACATTAATTCACACTTTAGACCATTACTTCCACAATCATATAAAAATCATATAGAATTCATATAATTTCCCATAACGGCATACATGCCATTTCAACGCCAACTTGAGTCGCTAAGCCTTTATTTACGTCACAAAGGTCACAACAATACAATTAACAAGCTAAGTAAAATCAAATTTATTTCTTCTCCACACCACATGGCTCACGGCCACAACCATACTTCACATACACACACGCCATGCACACACACGTCACACTTTCATAATTCTCGTCTAATTCTAATCATCATAACATATAACTTCATTCCATAACTTGAAACATGAAATTCATACCTTTTCTTCAAATTTCAACTTTTCGCAAACGTGGTTCGTTCGCCAAACTCATTATACCACGTCGAAGAGCGTCTTGAACTTAATAAGAATACAAGAGAATTACAATTTTTGGACCAAGATTGAAGGCTAGGAATTTTTTTTTCTTTCCTTTTCTCTTCTCTTTCTCTTGTCGTTTTCTCTCTCTTCTTTTTTTTTGCTGAATTTTTTGGGAAAGTTTTGGAACCGTTTTGCTGAAAAAAATAAGGTTAAAATTCCTTTTAAAAACTGCCAACGTCGGTACTGCGCATCGTAGCAAGATCGTAGCGGTACCGCGGGATTACGTTCTGCGTCGACAGTTCAGTTTGTAACGTCTATAATTCTCTACTCCGATGTCCTATCAATGAACGATTTGTTGCATTACAAACTAGACTCGACGAACTTCATTTTAGGCTTTTAAAACACCTTAAAACTCCACATATACTATGAGATATGCGCCTCCATAGTTGACTTAAAAATTCGCCCAGCATTTCCTAAATTTTCGTCGAACTTATTTTCTTCAATTTACTCGATCTCGAAATATTCCAACGCACAAAATGCGGGATATAACAATTAAGCCTTCATTTTTTATCATAGAATCCACAACAAACAACAACTAAAATACCAAGTAACTTAATTCATCATTCTTACTCAACACAATACATATACACGGCCACAACTTCCATTCCATAACTTCATGAATTTCATCCGTTTCAACATAGTACAACACACACAACCATCCATAAAACATGTAGGAAAGGATAGAATCTTACCTTCTTCCACTTGACTTCACCTCTCTCTCTCTCGGCCAAGGTTCTACTTGCAAGAACGGATGGCTTTCTTGTTCCAACAACCACTCCACGTTAAAGAGGGCCTTCAATTGGTAGAGAAACAAGGAGAGAATAATTTTTCATGGCAAAACCTTTGAGACCCCATTCGGCCAGCCCCTTGGCCGAATGGCTCTCCATGCTTTTCTTCATGTTTCTTCATATTTCTAGAGGGACAAAAGATGACTACTTTGTCTTGATTTTTCATCACATGTCCATATATATATATATATATATATATATATATATGGTGTGGCCGGTTGTGCCCCTCTTTTCTTTCTCAAATTTTCTCCAATTTTCTAGATTATTCTTTAAATCATAAAAGATGAGTAATTTTTTTCCTACCTTGTCATATTTGTCTATATATATATATATATATATATATATATATATATATATCCCCCACAAATATGAGATGACCACTTGTACATCCTCATGGCTCAAGACAATTGGCCAACCATGGGTGGGACCTACGGCCACCTTGGCCTTTTGGCCATTTCATGAAAATTGTTTTTCCCATTTTTAGCCTCCAATTTCTCCTTATCCCAAATTTACCCTTAATTCCCCATATCAATAAAAAGATGAATATGCAATTTGTGCATTCTAAAAAAAAATTATAACCTTGTCCCTAACTTTCCGTCATTAACTCGGAATGTCCAAATGTACAAAATGCGAGGTATAACATCCTTCCCCCCTTTAGAACATTCGTCCTCGAATGTTCAACTAGTCGTGCGGGGTCGCATAAGCACCTCGGGGGGGTTCCTTTTATAGCCATCACATATAGTTCATTCATTAGTCCGCACAACCAACTCCGGAATTTAGATTAGCTATTCTTCATCTCTTCTTCCGCTTCCCAGGTCATCTTCTTCCTGTTATTGTTCCGCCACGCAAACTCGGACTCTTATATTCGTAACACAAACACCTATAACTTCGCATCTTATTGACATACTCCAACGGATCCCAACATACAGGAATTACGGGGTGTAATATCCTTTTCTCATTAGGAACAGTTATTTCCCCTTTTCTTGTTCCCTCACTCATAGGCTATTACCTTGCTCGTATCTCCGACTTCCCCATATTAACAGTCCTTTCGTCCGTCCTTATTCCTTGTTAGCTTTCCGATGCCGAATTTTATCGTTATAGCTGGGTACAGCTTCACGTTGATACTTCTTGTGATTCCATAGCATGTGTTCTCACGTTTAGATTACTTGGTGGTCCATAAACCTTCTTCTAACATCCGGTGAACTCTTTTATTTTCCTTCATGAGAGCAGCATTCTCTCTTCCCTCAAAATTTTTTCGAACCACTAGTCGCTATTCTTTTTACTCCACCTGTCACTGTTGTTCCAAGTGTCCTTTTGGGTTCATTCTTCTTTGCCGACATCCTTTCTGTACCTTTAGCTCGAAGGTCTTTCTCGCTCTTCACTCTTCGATTTCACATTATGTTTCCATCTCTGCAAAAATATACGAGGGCATTCAGATTAGCCCAAGGGGTACCTCAGCATCGCCTTACTAATCCTTACGCTCTACCTTGTTTTTCCTTCTCTTGTCTTACCTCCAGTATCGAAGCAGATCCTTAATTCAACCATAGCCGTGCCTCGCCCGTCCTCAGCATTAATCTCATTTTTGTAATTGGCTTAAACCATCGTTACATTTTTCTGTAATGTACTCGAAATACCACAGCTGCCTTGTCCTTGCTAAGCTTCGCTCTTCTTATCAAATACTTACTTATTCTTATTCTTAGCATACCAATACTTACAGATGGTATCACTGTCCTTGTACAACTTATATAAAGTACGCTCAACCTTGGACATGGTTCTTTCGTCCTGCTCTGCATTCCTTGTTCATACTAATTCCCGCTCGTCCTATTTTGTCATATTTCTCCCCCTTCCTACTCTAAAGGGTTTTCGATTCCCTCTTCTTATCACTTACAAGTTGCAATAGCATTAGCAAACATCTTTATAGTCAACATCTTGGTCCTTAATCTAGCATAGCATCGTTATCCTTCCTATAATCTCTTGCTTTATCCAATACCATCCTCTTGTCATACTCTTTCTCTTCATACACGTCCACTTTCTAGTGCCCTGTCATTCAAAATCTCCGCAAAAACTTCTCACGCTGCCTTAAATACCATCCTAACTTTCATCCACTTATTGCTGGTTTTCTGATCTTACTAACTTATTTCAGTAAGGGGGTCTCATTGTAGCTCAGACATCCGTATCAAACACATTACCGTGTCAATTATTCCTATCTCATCCTTGCATTTCTCTCACCCGCTTCCCCCCTTTAGGGGTGTACTTATATCATTATCTATTTATACTTGCCTCACGTCCTTATCTCCAACCTCAGTTAGGCAACATTTTTATTCCAACGATAAGTATCCAAATTTCTCTTGGAATATTATCTTTATCTCAACCTATCTCGGGTGCTCCCTTTGATACCCCTTATCATTTCTCCCGTTTATACCTATCTTTTATTCTGCACCCGAGGAATCTTGTGCTACCTCTGTGTCATTTAGGACACACTACTCCTATATAATCCTTCTCTCTTTTTCAAAACGTACCCTATTCACCCAAGTTTATCCGTATCATCCCAGTCATTTTCTGGCACTCGCTCTACTTTGTTCCTCGCCTTTCTATAACTTAGCCTTTCACAGTCCCATCACTTATGGCACTCGTGCCCTCCGTTACACGCGTCATAACCTATTACTACACTATTATCTCGCTTCCTTCTTATTATTTTGTTTTCTTTCCGTTAACTCCTTCTCTTCACCGACCTGATCCGCCCCGTCCTACACGTCATCTTAAGGTTTCTGCCCACTCCGCAGACTCAAATTTTCCTTAAATCACTCCAGCTTCTCACTTGCCTCTTACATCTGAATTTGTAAGACTTTCAGAAAATTTCCCAGGGGGTCACCCATCCTAGAATTACTCTCATCCTAGCACGCTTAACCTTGAAACTTTAATAAAATCGGGTGCCTTAATGCTGGTACGATCGCGTCCACCTCACCGCACGACCTTCTGCACATAATATTGAGTAAGTTGGAATATTAACATATTCCCAAAACGCCCTCACAACACATCCCGGCAGCTATCTTGTTAATACATTCTTGTCCGCCACAATTCTTTCTTCTCTCTTTCTCCTTTTTTTTTCATACCCCTGTCTTGCTCGTATCATTACTTCCCGGGACTACAATCTCATCACATTTTCCTCCTACCTATCGATTCAGTCGATGCCTTAATACATATTACTCTATTCAAGCCTACCAGTCCTCTCTAGATCATCTCTTAATATCGCTAGTCCATTCCAAATTCCTTATTACCATATCCCCATCGACCTCCTGTTTACTATTATTGCTAATTCCACAATTTAACTTATTCGTCCAAAAGGGCAGCCGCACTCACGGCTTGGTCGAACCCCATCGTTACTATCCATATGACCTTTTCCAGACATAGTCCAAACTTACATCTTGCTCTCGTATTATTTCCAGAAAAATTTCGGCAGAGTCTCCTCTGTATTCCTTACTATCCAAAACCTGCACGCAGGAAATACCTACATTGCCTCACAGGGCCATCGCATATATGTATGTATCATATCATATCGTATTGTATCACAATACACGGGCTTCCAATATCCATAACGGTCCGAAAATAATGGACTTACCTTATACACTTAACGCGACCACGTTTGTCACACTTTCCTGTCTACTTTCCCTTTTAGCTTCCAACTTTACATTTCAATCGCACATCAATACCGTACTCAACATACGTCTTTCGTACCTTTGCTTACCTGCGTGCTTGTAACTTCCATTATCGTCGGTCACCTTCTTCGATCAATATCATTCCTTTGCTGCAACCGAAGGTTAGTGCAAAATATCTCATTTCCTATGACTCGGCTCTATAGCACGATCTAAGAGATGAAAGAAGAGTAACCATCCTAGATGCCCCGTAGCCTCCTATTTATAAATGTGGCCGGCTTCACACCATAAACAGGACTCTACCGGACACGACTTTGCAGACAACCCCTAGGACGAACTGCTCTGATACCAATTTGTCACACCCTCAATCCGATAGGGTGTGATGGGCACCCGACCCTTACCTAGGGCCGAGCGAACCCGCTGACTCTTGTGACATTCATAATCATACTGGCCCTCCAATCATGACACATATGCTTAATGAAAGTTTTTCGGAAAATCAAACATGCTTTTCATCTTTTTCAAATCAAATAAAAGCTATAACATATAACGCTTATAATACAACGCGTAATAATACATCGGCTTACATAGCCGCTTACATAACCGACATCTTATACCCACGACACTGTCTGCAAAGTCTCTAATACAGAACATGATACCATAACATAATACTCGACTCGGCAAAGCACTCCGAGAAAATGGAGCTCGCCAATCCCGCCTGGGACATCTTCTCGCTAATATCTTCACTCACCGGGTGTACGCGTGGCATGAAACGCAGCCCCGAAGAAAGTGGGGTCGCACGGAATATGTACTGAGTATGTAAAGCATGAAACATAATAAGCGGGATCATACCGAAGTAAAGAGTACCAAAAATCGTAAGACTTGCTTTTGAAAACATATATCATGCATATCAATGTTATAAAATCATCGTAAAAACATATAGCGTGTCCCGGCCCTCTAATGAGGTACTCGGTAGGTAAAATCATCATATAACATATAGCGTGTCCCGGCCCTCTAGCCGAGGGACTCGGTAAGTAAAATCAAATCATCATCATGCACGCATATACATATACATATACATACCGTACCCGGCCCCTCTGCGAGGGACTCGGTGAATAGCGTGTCCCGCCCGCTAGCAAGGGACTCACATGCCATCCCGGCCTCCATCCCCACATGTCATCATATCATATAGCGTGTCCCGCCCCTATCGAGGGATATATATAATATAACGTGCCCCGACCCTATTTGAGGGACGCGGTGAATAATGCAAAGAGGTGCACGAATACGTACCCGGCCCGGGACTCGGTGAAAGATACATTGAGGCTGGAACGAGCGGAGTAGTGACAAACCATATGCATATAAAACATCATCATAGACTCAATGAAGTAGTCTAAACGGAATGTCATTTGAAAATCGGACCATAGTTATATCAAATATCTTTCGGACGTTATTCGGAAACATAGCATATATCATAACGTATTAACAAGACCATAGGGTTCATAGTCATACATCAAATCAATCCGAGTCCGCCTCGGAAAGTTACGAACATTATTTACTTACGTAACTTTCCACGAACAAATCAAAGCGATCCGATCCTTCGTGAAAGTTACTTGACGTTCGTAGTTTCGGAGCCGTTTAGGAGCAAAACTCTTTTGAAAACAAAACCTTTGTGCAATTTTTGAAATTTAATTATACGAGTGACATACGGACCATGATTTGACCACATTAAGAATACAGATATCACGAAGCCAATAAGATTCATAAACATGCTCGGATCACCAGAATAGAGTTACCTCGTAATTCGTGTCGTAACTTATTTTCAACTAAGACATGCCAAAGAAAGAAGGGGTGAGCTTTACATACCTTAGCCGCTTCCTAAGCTAATCCAAACTTGAGTCTCGACTTCTCACGATCTACAATAATGTCATTAGGTTATCAAACATTAGCCATAACACTTGAGAATCCAATTTCAAACTAACACTTTGTCTACAAAAATTTCGGCAGCACTTCCCCTATAAATCCAACATCCCCGAGAATTCAACTCGGCCAAATCAACAACAACCAAACCAACGACCATACTAACAACATCCATAAGTGATCCAAAACAAATTCTAACATTAATAATTCCTTTCTGCACAATTCGACAACATTTCATTTATATTCAAATAAACTACATACGATCAATTCAATACCAATGCTCACATATTCGATTACTAATCCGCAACCATTCAAACATGATTTAAGAACATTCCAAGAAATCCATAAAATATTCAAAACGACCCGAACAATAGGCCATTCCACCCGAAATCTTCCACCTACATTAGGAACATCAACAACACATTTTCTTCTTCCAAACTCATAAACTACGTCAACAATTCCATACGTCTACAACATCATTTTCATTGAACAAAAAACCACATTAAAATCATGTCATCTTCCAAATCAGCCCACACAATGATCACTTCAACTTGGATCATTAAGCCTTCATTTTTTATCATAGAATCCACAACAAACAACAACTAAAATACCAAGTAACTTAATTCATCATTCTTACTCAACACAATACATATACACGGCCACAACTTCCATTCCATAACTTCATGAATTTCATCCGTTTCAACATAGTACAACACACACAACCATCCATAAAACATGTAGGAAAGGATAGAATCTTACCTTTTTCCACTTGACTTCACCTCTCTCTCTCTCGACCAAGGTTCTACTTGCAAGAACGGATGGCTTTCTTGTTCCAACAACCACTCCACGTTAAAGAGGGCCTTCCAATTGGTAGAGAAACAAGGAGAGAATAATTTTTCATGGCCAAACCTTTGAGACCCCATTCGGCCAGCCCCTTGGCCGAATGGCTCTCCATGTTTTTCTTCATGTTTCTTCATATTTCTAGAGGGACAAAATATGACTACTTTGTCTTGATTTTTCATCACATGTCCATATATATATATATATATATATGGTGTGGCCGGTTGTGCCCCTCTTTTTTTCTCTCCAATTTTCTTCAATTTTCTAGAATATTCTTTAAATCATAAAAGATGAATAATTTTTCCTACCTTGTCATCTTTGTTTATATATATATATATATATATATATATATATATATATATATCCCTCACAAATATGAGATGACCACTTGTACATCCTCATGGCTCAAGACAATTGGCCAACCATGGGTGGGACCCACGGCCACCTTGGCCTTTTGGCCATTTCATGAAAATTATTTTTCCCATTTTTAGCCTCCAATTTCTCCTTATCCCAAATTTACCCTTAATTCCCCATATTAATAAAAAGATGAATATGCAATTTGTGCATTCTAAAAAAAAATTATAACCTTGTCCCTAACTTTCCGTCATTAACTCGGAATGTCTAAATGTACAAAATGCGAGGTATAACACCTATGCATAATTTTCCTCTTCTATCATGAATCTTCTACGCTTCTAGAGATGAAAGGTATAACTTCAT
This sequence comes from Lycium ferocissimum, assembly GCF_029784015.1. Classification (NCBI taxonomy): domain Eukaryota; kingdom Viridiplantae; phylum Streptophyta; class Magnoliopsida; order Solanales; family Solanaceae; genus Lycium; species Lycium ferocissimum. The sequence continues at coordinate 12,889 of NW_026716708.1, forward strand.
GAATAGCTAGACAGGAAGAGATACGCCATGAATTCGATAAAGACTCTAGAGACCATGATATGATATTCTCACGAAATCAATAATGATGATCACGATCCATTGGTATTCTTTCTTATATGTACTCACCTTAAATTGTAATTCCCTTCAAGGTGAGATATGACGCTTATGCTTATTCTATAATATGATCTGGGGTTCACTGTCATGACCCGGTTAGGGCCGCGACTGGTACCCGAGGCTGACCACCGAGCACCACTCATTCTATGTCTTATCCTACCCTCATTCACAAATCTTATCATTAATAATCATAGAAAACAATTTTCATTTAAAACACATTTACTGATATAAACATAGGCCCTTTAGGCTATCAAAATAATAGTAATACATATGGGACCATACTACCCACACATACGTATCTACGAGCCTCTACTAGAGTACTAAGCATATAGACGGGACAGGACCCCGTCATGCCCAAAATATATACATATATACACAAAATAACATCTCAAAAATAGCACCTCCAGAATAAAGGAGGGCTTCTGCAACTCTGCTGGTAGCTCCTATGGATCCGTACCGTCTCGCTGTCTACCTATGGGCATGAACACAGCGTCCAAAGAAAAGGATGTCAGTACGAATATTGTACTGAGTATGTAAGGCATGAGTGAAATAAATAAATAGGGAAGTCATAATGGCACAGACGAGGCATAACCTTCATCTGAATACATTCATTACATAGTTTATACATAGCATATCACATAGGCTATTATGGCATATACCTCTTATTATCCTACATAACTCGTCATATCGTACATACATTATTACATCATACATACATTGTCATATCATGCACACATCGTCATATCATACATACATTATCATACCATACACACATCATCATCATCAGTTCACGTCCGGGTACCCATCGTATGCAGCCCACCAGTGGTGACATGTCCGCCCTTTTCTCGGTGCGGTGGAATCATAGCAGCCCGCCGTAGCGGTGACATGTCCGGCCAACTAGGCCCGGGGGAATCACATCATCATACATATCACACACTCATCATTAATCATAACATATATTTCATACACATATCGTGGCTATATCATAGGTTAGTATCATTACGTACGTACATACATGCATATATCGTCACAACATACATTGGGACTCATAGGCATCTATAGTCATGCCGGGGTGACGTAAGGTCGTGAAGCCCCGATCACATTATGGAGTAGTCAGATTATCGCATCTCACCTTGGAGGGACTAACATTGTTAAGGTGAGTATTCGCAAGGAAAGTACCAATGGAATCATTGTTAGAGTCGTTGACTTCATGGGCGTCATTTCTCACTCTAGGACTCTTTCGATTTAACTTATCCTCGTCAATTATCGTGCCTGTGCCTTATCTCTCTTCTCTATCTTACACATGTGTAGCTTCTTATAATCGTAGTCTCATTGTTATTACGATCGTACTCATAATGTATATCTCTTATCTTCCTCTCGTATGACTATTTATGAATGTAGGCTCTTAGTTCTTTTGAAATTTGGGAAATTCGGGGAGACGGAGGAAAATCATACCTTGAAGGGGAAAGAGACTAATCGTCATAAGATAGGTTTATCAACAAGGATTAATAGCAAGGAGTCATATGAAGGTCATTAACTTTATAGAATTCTTGCATCGTAACTTTGGGATCTCTAGACTTGGCTCATCATCACATTCATGTCATACTTCCCATTTCCTCTCATGTAAGCTCTTTACTTCGCCACATACATATATATAGAGAAATCATAGGAAGATGGAAGGGTTCATACCATAGAATCATGCCTTAGAAAGAAAGGTAGAGCCTTACATACCTTTATCGTTTAACTATTCGATTGCTTGCTCGTTCTTCTTTAAATGCTCGCGTCTTTACCTTCAAGAGGATTCGTATCAACATTAGTTAGACAATTATGATAGCGCACTTATTAACGCTATAGAAAATTGAACAGCATTTCCTTTGTTTATACTACTTTCCGCCATATTCCTGTCACGACCCGAACTACGGGCCGCGACGGGTATCCGGGCTAACCACCGAACACCACTCACTTACCTGCTTATCTGCTATTATTCATACTATATGCCCATAATCATATAAAACTGTCTTTTTCTGAAATACATTAACTTTTATAAACATAAGCCCTTCATTTATCAAAATAATATATACATGCATATACATACAAGCCGGGACCGGACTACCCCACCGCGTATCTACGAGCCTCTACTAGAATAGGCATATCCGGACGGACAGACCCCGTCGTGCCCAAAACATGAATATACAGATATATATATACCAAAAGAGAAATCTGTGGCACTTCCGGAAGATGGAGTGCTCTCAAATCAGCTGCTAGCTCCTATGAACCTGGGTCACCTCCCGTTCACTCGTTGGCATGAACACAACGTCCGAAGAAAGGACGTCGCATTTAATATGTACCGAGTATGTGAAGCATAAACAATAATGAAGCATCAATAAACCGAGGAGGCATAAAGCAAGGAGCAATCAGAATCGATCGAATCATAAGGAAGATCATATATATGCTTACTTACTCTCAAGCTTATCGTCATCATATCATATGTACATAATCATATATACGTCCCGACCATATAGGTGCGGTGTGTGTAGTAATCGCAATAATAACATCATCATTGGCTCGCGTCCGTGCATCGCCGCGTCCAGATATTATCTCATGCCACCCACTAGTGGTGTCGGCCCCATGCCATTTGGCCATGGTGTGTATAGCCGCCTCGCCTGCGGTAGATCGCCCGCCATATAGGCGCGGTGTGATATCATCATACATTCATAACATGCTCATCAAAATTCATGCTTCTCATAACATACTTATTATATTACATGCATAGGGACTCTTAGCTATTCATACTTGATCGGGGGGACGTAAGGTCGTGGACCCCCGTTGTCACTATGGAACATTCATAGTAAAGGAGGAAATTCAAGTCATAAGACTCATGCCTTGGAAAGAAAGGACTAGCCTCACATACCTTTTGTTACATCCCGTATTTTGAACGACGGGACGATTCAGGTTAACTATGATAAGTTAAGGTCAGGACCATTCCGGGATGCGAAGTCGAGACGTGTGACCTTCGATTTTGTCATAAGACCTAAGTGTGTATGACGTTATTGGTATGGAAACATCAAAGAAACTTCGGGACCAAAGATGGAATTATGAGAAGTTGCTAATTATTGAAAGAAAGAGAGGGAGTAACACAAGGCCATGTGGCCGGCCACCTTTGGAGTGGGCCATGGCCACATGGTTGGCCATTATTTGAAATAAAAGATGATTAAGGGCTCATTTTATCATCATCTTCATCACCTAGAAAAATCAAGAACCTTAGAGAGCAAAAAAGACCAACCATTCGGCCATAGCTTCCAAAAATCAAGACCAAGATTAAGCCATCCCAAAATTATTTCTCCTAAGAAAATCTACTAATTGGAGGGTGCTTGATAACGTGGAGTTGTCGTTTCAAGCGTCGGATTACTCGTTTTCATCTTTGGCCAACTTTGGACAAGTTGAGGAGTTGTGAAGAAAGGTAAATTCTAATCTTGTTTTATGAGTTATGGAAGGTTTACGTGTGTTTTGTATGTTAATATGGATGAAATTCACGAGATAAAGCATGATGAAGTTGGAGTCACGTGCTATGGTGTTTGGCCGTGTGCATGGATGTTGTGTGTCTAAGTGATGAACTAAGTTTATGTGGCATGTTTGGTTATTGTGGAGTGTTGAAATGAATGAAAACCATGAGGTATGTATGGCGTTGGCCGAATACGGCCTCTTACGGGTGTCAAGAAATGAATTAGTTTTCTTGGGAATTTTGGTTGTTGTTGTTATGTGGATTCTATGTTGGAAATAAGAGTTTAATGATTCAAATTGGTATTGTAAGTGTTATGGGCTGATTTGGAAGACTTGGTGCATTTAGTGTAATTTTTATTTTTATGGAAATGACATGGTTGTAGTATGGATTGTTGAGCAAATCATGATTTGAAATCAAGGAA